>NW_004567119.1:11538875-11657152 GCF_000260355.1 Condylura cristata | reverse complement strand
GTGTACTTCGTCGATCTGCCAGTTCTGCTCCCCACTCTGTCTCTGGTGAAGCCTCTCACCGCCCCTGAGCCTGTGGCCTGTACCCCAGTTCTGTATGTACAAATAAATAAATCTTTAAAAAAAAATTATTAGAAGACCTAATGTCTAAAATTTTACTGTGTCTTAGAGGGCTTTTGCTCTTTGCCTACAAAACATGCTTAAAATGGAATTGAACTTTCAAAAAATAGATCTTTATGAATTTTTATAAAAAGGTCTAATTTTATTCTTTTTTAATAGATTTTTTTTTAAAGATTTTATTTTATTTGTACATACAGAACTGGGGTACAGGCCAGAGGCTCGGGGGCGGTGAGAGGCTTCACCAGAGACAGAGTGGGGAGCAAAACGGGCAGATCGACGAGGTACACTGCTGAGCGGAGCAGAGGGCGAGTCAGGAGAGGTCTGCCGGGCCATGTGGTCACCTCCGGGGCAGGCGGGGATCAAACTCATGTGGAAGTGGCTTTAGCTTCTCAATGCAGTGCTTTAACCCGCTGCGCCGCGAGGGAGGGCCTTTTATATTTAATAGATTTTTGAAAAGAACACAAGACCTAAATTTCTCCCTCTTAGAGTCTCTTTAATATGCCACTATCCTTGCTTGTTGACTGCTTCTTTACCAAACTCCTCTTTACAAATATTATTTAATATTAATAATCTGTCTTCTGTCATTTTTACTCTTCTAGTTAAGTAGTTCTCAGTTCACACTTGTGTTCACAGTCAAATAGTTAAATCAGTGACATCTTCAGTGAGGCAGTGAACACTAGGTTGAGATCTGTTGTACAGGTAGGAATGAGGTAGTATTGGCAAATGATGAAGATATCAAAGAATGGAGTTGTAACATTGGTGGTAGAACTAAGTACAGAGCCTCCCTGGATGTTTATTTGAATATATTCCAGATATCTCTATAGTTTATTTTAGACAAATTAGTTTAATTTTCTTTGTTTATATCCTGTTTATAAATGGCTAAATGGTACTTAGGAGAGGGTCATATGCTATGTTTCCACGCGATAGGCAACTTCTTACCTTGCCTTTCTATTTGGAAGGTTGACCTTGATGCCACAGACAGGACTTTCCCAAATTATCCCTGTGGTTTCCAAAGTTTTGACTTAGAGATATTATTTACTGAAGATAAAGGAAGTGATCTTGTATCAACCCACCCTCCTGCCGATTTATAAACAATAAATATATTTATGCCTTTTTTCAAATCTGTAAAAAATACTTAAATCCATTTTAAAATGTGTCTTACAAGTTTTAGACAGCAATATCAATTTTTATTTTTTAAACCACTGACTATGATTTTAAGAATCCTTTAAACAAGATTTTTTTGCTTGTGGAAAAAAGTATTTTTTACTTTTACAGTTGTCCTAAAATCTCAAATCCATCTTTGAGTGACCTCTTTTGGGGGAACATACCTCATGTATTTAAAGCTTTGCTTGACATAATGAATCTCTATATCTATAATTATGATGAAGAAAACACCCAGTTGGTTAAATTCTAGAAGCTGAACACAGGAAAAGGAAAATATGCCTTAAGTTTAATACTTTTCAGTTTTAATTTTAAAAAAATGCTGGATTTTTTGTTGTTGTTCAGTATTGCAATTTTCTTTAGGAAAAACTTGACATTTACTTTCAGTGAATACTTGAAATATCAGTAGGTAGTTCACAAGAAGGTACAGAGAAGTAAAGTTAACAGAAGATGCAGTATACTGAGTTTCTGTAGAAATTGCACACTAGCAATTTTAGCTTGTGTAGTAAATCAAAACATTATTTTTCACTATGAAATGCCATGTATAATAATCACTTAAAAATGTATGTGTTCCTTCATGAACACTAGAGGGCCATGTAGGCCTTATTACTACCGATAGAGCTGCTTTTAATATTTTATATATAGAGTGCTTGTCTCCTATTTCTTAGAACATAAAGTTAGTATTTGGAGTAGGTATATGCATGATTATTATATGTGGGCTACCTAGGAGTATCTTTTTTCCCTATCTGCACCTTAATTTTGCTATTTAAAATAATGACGAAAGTGAGAAGAATCTTGGCAAGAGTACACATACACAAGAACTTATTAGTTCTTGGGAATTAGTTATGCTCTTTTAAAAATTTTCCATAAGTGCATAAAAAACGAGGCTTCATTTTTATACATGAGAAGAGAATGAACTCCCTATAGAAACTTTGTTTCCTATTCAAATTTCCTCTTTAACATACAAAGGAATATTGTAGGATGTAACCACCTGGTCATCCTAAACTAAAGAATATTTGAATAGTTAATTCTTAATCCTCAACCTGTTTTGGTTCCTTGGGGTGGAAAAAAAAAAAAAGTGAAATCTACAGGGCTCAAGTTGATAATGTGAATGAGTGAACTAAGGTCATGGTTGAGATTGTTTAGACTTACGAACTACAGGGCATTTGTCTTCTGTAAAATGTGTTAACAGTGTAAAAGAAAAGGAAAAGGAAAACATTGTTCATAGTCTAAGAAAAACTGATTTTGAGCTACCTCTGGCTATGGATTACTACTGATCTTTGATTGCGTGTAAAGAAAAAGTTGTATTTTTTAAGTAGAGCCTTAGTTAAATTTTTATTTCTCCCTTACATATACTTTAGGGAGCACTTCTCCCTGTTAAGTGCTACATTTTGTTGATTATGTTTAGGGAATGGATAAGGGCAGTCTCTTTAGCTCTTATTTGCACTTCCTTTTTGTGAAGGAAGTTAGGGTGAACTCAGGCGAACACATTGTTTTCTGCTTAGAGAAGCGTATACAGATCAGGTTACAGAAAGAAGGATCAGTAGTACATTTAAGTACCTAAAAGACCCTATTGCCTTATATTTATTAATATTAATATTTCAAAATTTCCCTTCAAAATTACTGTAATAAAGTGACAAAACTTTGATCTATAGTTCCAAATTTTACCAAGGGATTTAGTCCTTTTGAGTTTCTGTTCAATTTAGAGCTATTGCTATTAAATAAATGGTGTTCTCTAACTGAATAAGTTATAGTTCATGTAAGTGTGCTTTTTTTTTATCTTGTCACCATTTTCTGAAAAATATGTTTGCTATATTTTAGCATAGTTACTGAATTTAAGTGATTAAACATTGAAAGCAAATGATGACATTTTTGCTCAGGTAATGAAATTAGTTGATAATGGCATAATCTGGTGAATGTTAAGTGATCAAAAGTGTTAAATAAAAAAAAGAAATGTGTGTAGATATGATGAGAAACACCCAAGCAACTATTCCTTTCTCAAAAAGGTTAGATGCTAATGATGAATTAAAAATATCAAAAGGTTGTCTTTTTTTAACATGTATCTGGAAGATGTTAGCTTACTAATTAATTTTTGGTTTATTTTATTTTATTTTTTTAAATTTTTGGTTTATTTTAATGATATTGCACACTAAACGAATTGCCATTTTTCTTCTAGTTTGTGTCACAATATAGTTCCAAATTTATGGAAGTGGAGGAATGCCGGCATTGGCATACCATAAACTAAATGCTTGCTTCCACTGTAAGAACAGTTACAAAGGGCAAATGCAGAGTTGAGGGTTTGTGGTGTTTTACAGAAATAAAAGATGATTTTGATTCCCTCAAAAGTTGGAAAGTTTGTGAAAAGCAGCTTAGTATGAGTACTTGAATTTGTAAAATACCATACACCTATATTATAATTAATTTCTGTCAGTGGTTCCTTAACTATACTGAATGTGATTTAGTCAGTGACTTTAGGACTTTATGATTTCAAATTTGGTTTTAGGTGTTAAACTGTCAGCTGAGCTGTCTGCATTTAAAAGAGATCTGTATCCTCACTTCCACAATAAATGTGAGGAAATCTGTGTGTAGGAGAAACACATGTAATAAAATAATTAAGTGCACATGAAACTCAGAAGCAGGGGAAATGCTGGTGTAAACTATGACGGCAAGGTCATGAGAAGAGATAAAGTACCAATTAGGAGTGAGTTGGAGTAAGCTGCTAATAAGGTACAGTCTGGTTATTTATAAAGCCTAGAGTAGTAGTCAATGATTGACCCATCCCCAGGTGCATCAGAAACATCTGGAATGCTTATTAAAAACACAGTTTGCTGGTTTACACTCCAGCTCTATTTAACCAAATCTCTGAGGTTGGTGTATGCATTTTTAACAAGCTCCCACATGATTCTGATGTAGATTAAAATTTGCAAAACATTGGCCTATTAGTGCTCTCAGCTTCCGTGTGATAAAATTAGAAAGATGTTCTAAATTTTCTTAGGAAGAAAAAAATATGCTGCTCACACACACAAAACCCCTTTTCCCTAATATTATATAAAGGCAATTTCTCACACGGGCTTCCTGAGTGATTCAGTAGACTGTTCCTTTAATAGCAGATCCATAATAAATGCATCAATGCTATAAATAGCGTGAAGTAGAGAGTGTGATTTCTGAAGCCAGATTGGAGTTTTCAAATACCAGTTCTGTCACTTTTGGCAATTTGACCTTGGGTAAACTGTTAGCTTCTTTTATAGTTACCTGTTTATAAGGTGTATTATTGTAATTTTTAAGATTATGCTAAAACTAGTTTAATTAGTTCTGTGTGGGTAACATGCTATGTATGTAAAGTATTTTTAGTTCCAAAGATACCTACTCCTTTTGGTGAGATGAAGCTGTTCCACTGATTTTTAAGTATTGTTACTTTTAACATATAATTTTGCTGTTGGACATTGTAAATTTTGTTAGTGTTAATTAACTATGAAGCTGTCTTGATCCCCTGGCAGGTATTTATTCCCCCACACCCCGTTGGTTGTTAATGCTAGATCTAGGAAGAACTTGAAAAAGAACCTGAAAGAAATTTAAGTAGTCTTGGGGCTTTGAATATTCCTTTGGAAAATATTCCAAAGACACAGAAATGATCATTTTATTCAAGAATGGTTGGTAGGTGTTCATGAATTGAATAACTGGAGCTAGAATAAATGCAAGGGAAGAGTCTTTTGATATGTCTGTAGAAATTCTAGAATTACTGCTTGAGGAAATAAACTCACAGAGAAGGGTGGATTATAAACAATTAAAAGCAATCATGCTTAGAGGAGTAGTTTCCCTTAGATGGAAATTACCTGTATTTAGGGTGCTTTTTACAGAACCATTTTGTAACTGTAGGCATAGCTGCTAGCTGTGTGGGATAAGAATTAACTTGATTTCTCTTAGATGTAATTATTGTCAGGTAGCATCTTGCATGTAAACTTTAACCTCTAATTATATGAAATGTAAATCAAAGAAAGATGATTGTTTTCATCCGTCACCAGGACTAAAATTAACATAAATTTTTCGTATTTATTTTTTCTAAAAAAAGATTTCCTTTGGTCAGATGTACCATGTCCTTGTGTTCAGTTAGTTTTTGCTGGTGCATTTATTAAAGGTAGCTGCTCTGCTTTAAAAATTAACAGTTGCTTTTTGAAGATGCTTTATTTTCAAAATAAAAATGCTTTAATTTTCTGTCTTTGGCAATTTCTGGTTATTGAAATCAGGTGCAAACAAAGAAAGGAAGGTATTGGTGGATTTAGGAATTAAGAGTTAAGAGCTGTTCACTTGCTTGTCTACAGATGTTAGCTTTATTTGTCTATATTATAAATTTATTTCATTCTGGAACGAATTGTTTATATTTACTAATATGCTGTCAACTGTTTTACAGTCTAATAAGTGAACATTTAAGTATACTGACATACATCAGTGTTGTATATCACTCAGTTTTCTTTGTTCTCATTCTTGTAGAATATGAATTGGACAAGGGCTTACTTGGGCTTTGCTGATTCAGGAGTGCAGTCAAATGGTGGCTGGAGGTGAAACGGCAGGAGTCTAGACGCTCTTGGGGGTTGGCCAAGAATCTTTCTTTTCATATATCTCAGGACTCCTCCACTTGTGATCTTTTTTTTTATCCACACGTGTTTGGGCTTCTCCCCAGTGTGGTGTCCTCAGGGCAGCCAGGCTACTTTGACCACAAATCGGGCCTGCCACTTTAGTTTCCAGCAGGCAAAGAGGAAGCTGAATCTCCTTTGACTTAACTTAGAAAGTCACATAATGGAGTTTTCTCATTTTACAGATTTTACATCTCAATGGAAGAAATGTCAGAACAACATTGTTAGAAAAATGTGAACAGAGGAGGTCATAATCTTTGCTCTTACAGATTTTTTTTTAGAGTTAATAAAAGTCAGACTCCTTAAAACAGATTCTATATGTAATGTCTTTTATGATATTTTCGTTCAATTTTCTGGAATTCAATTATCTGAAGATTTACAAATCTAATAAACTAAATGTCCCAACAGTACTATAACTAGGTTAAACTTAACATTCTATAAAATAGAATATATATTCTGTTATAAAGCATGATGTTAGGAAGTAGACATACTAGAGTAAAATTCCCATCTGTTTGACAGATATGTCGCCTTGGGCAATTTTTTAAACCTTTCTGAGCTTCAATTTTCTTACCTTACAAATCATAGAATAAGGATACCTCCCATTCTTGTACAATTAAGAGAAGGAAAGCATAATCTTCTATGAATTTGACAGTGGTGAATCCTTCCTCAACATCACTGTACCAACCTGACATAACAAATTTGCATTTTCTAATTCTATAGCTGAAAATTTTTTTTGTTTCTCCTATTGACCTCTGATCGTTTCTTACTTTCCTAGACTATCAAGCCCTGTTTCAACTACAGTCATGGAATTACATGGATTGAGTTTGTTTCTTTGTTTTTAATATTTCTTGGTAACCCATTTGTGTTTTACTTATTGAAGAGGTTGAAATTTTAGACAGTTTAATTTAAAGTTAGATATAAAGTTAATATTGATGTTTTTCAGAGATGTATTTTGTTAACATATGGTTTGACAACATAAAAGACCAGTGGAATCAATTTGTCAGCTCATCCAAGGATGGAATCCTAAATATATATATTTCAATTGCTCATTCTAGACTTAAAGTTTCAACACTTAAATTTGATGCTGAAGTTAATATTGATAAGTCAATATTAAAGAATGATTTATTAATATTCAATGAACATATTCAGTAAGTCTCACATGCTTTTGTTGCATGCTGCTGAGAAGTATATAGATGAAATCGCTGAACTGTATTCTCACTCAAAATAAGTGAGTTTTCATTTATATTGCACTTACCAGTACAGTTGTTACTGTTTTACTTTCCTAAATTGTCAATAGTTAACTATCTTACATTTCCACAGTTTCAACTTTTTACTTTTCATAGGATGGTGTTATGTTTGAGCTAGCATTTTGGTGAAATTTCTGCATTATAACTTAAAATTATTTAGAAAAATCACCTATATTTCTTATTGTGCTTTGAAAGAATTATTATTATTTCCTTATTTTACTGTCCTGCAGCACTCTTTAGAATTTTAATGGAAGAAATAAATAATTTAGGTTACTTTCCATAACTGTCATCACATGAGATTTTTGCATGACTGAAATACCTTTAATTGTTATGTCATTTTTGTCATAGTTGAATTAAAGGTATAACTATAATAATCATCTACTAAATTCTTGGTGAGCAGCTGTGTAAAATTTAACAGCTGAATAACCCAGCACAGACTTTAAGATTTAAACTTAATTATGAGGCAGGTTATGCTATGGTCATTAAGGAATTTCATAGTGGACATTGCTGAAATACTTAAAAGTTCAGTCTGCTAATTGGATTTTGTTTTATCTCAAATATTTCTTTAAATTCTTAATGAAGAATGAGGAAAAATCTTGTATTAATGATAGCAACCAAAGTGGTATAATTTGAATTAGAAAAATACTGAGATGAATTTTCTTGAACTTCATTTTTAAATCATGTTTTAAAAAATCATGCCCATAACTTTTTTTTCCAGTGAAAACATTTTCTTATTATATAACACTATATTCAGAACACAGGGTAGGTAACTGTTTTAGATGGTACATAAGTAGTGGTAATAAACACCAGATTGACAGTCCAAGGCATTGCAGGATGCTCTATGCTCGGTGTTCCCAGCACCGCAGTCTGCTGCTGATGCAGTAGGGAGTTCACTGTCGGTCAAGTCCAGTTTCCTCATTCTGAAAATATGAAATCTGTGACGAATTAAGAGATTTACCCTAGGTCACCAGTTGGTAATAGGTGAAACTAGAACTTAAAATTCTTCCTTTTTTGATAATTTTACCTGGAGTATTAACTCTATAAGAATAATTTAGCTTTTAATAAATTAATAAATAGTTGAGCTTTTTTAATCATAGCATTTCTAGTATACATGGGTAGTTTTGTCATTTAAAACTTATTTGGGTGTTTTTTCTATCTTTTACTTTACAACTTGTGTGTTCATTTAGTTATTTAAAAATAACTGGATATTTCCAGCAGACTTCAGAAACAACCTAAATGCCCAGCAATCAGACCTTGATAATACTGATATCAGTCCAAACAGTGAAAATACTTAGGCAGTTGCTCATAAACATAATACCTCATCATGCTCATAAAGCACCAGAAAATACTTATGCGTAAGTTAAGTAGCTTATGCTGATATTTTCCCCATCAAAAAGTTTTCTTGTGAAACTTTTAAAATTCTTTCCATGAAATCATTCATACTTGTAGGCATATTTTTATCTGCCAAATGATTTGGTTGATTCAAGGTTTACGAAAAATAGGTCATCTTTGTACAGCTCATATGCTTTAATCCTAGCCTTCTGTCTGATAATGAGTGAAAGAAAAGGTTGAAATTCAGAGTAAATCATTGTTATTAGAGAATTAAAGTGTATAATACTATAATACATTTCAGAAATACTATATTGGTGCTATTTGTTACATACAGCTTTTACATATAGTAATTTTTGACCCATTTTAGAGGAAAATTTAGGTAGTGATTAAGTGTGCAGAGTAAGTTGTCTTTGATACAAATCTTTTCTTTAATGCTAGCTCCCAGCACTGAGTTCTTGGATGGGTCATTAATGCTATCTAGAGACTTAAAATGCCAAGACACGATAGCTAAGCAACTTCAATTTTAGGTAAAAAGGAATTGTAAAAGTCAATCTAAACCTTACAGGTGATTTTTTTTTTAATAAATATTCAACTCTAAAAAAAAATTCAACTCTAAATTTATTACAGAATCTCTGCTCGATTTTTAAATGATTCTAAAAGTTGAAGTGAACGCTCCAAAGCTCCATGTGATCTTTGATCATCATCATCATTGTAGTTGTCTGAGCCCAGCAGCAGCAGCAGCAGCAGCAGCAGCAGCAGCAATGGCAGCTAAGGACATTGAGCACCTTAGACCCAAAATGTTTTTTACTGATACTGATTAGATCCTCCTGACAATGCTGTGAGTTACATTCTATATAAATGGAATTGAAGCACAGAGGCATTAATTTAAGGCTAACTACTAATTAGTGGTAGAACCAGGCTTGAATAAGGCAGTTTGGCTCCAGTATGGATGCTCCTACAGACACATACTTCTTTTATGTTTGTGTTAGTATTAGCTTAAAAAGAACTTCTCTATTTTGAAGTCTTAGTTTGGACAGGGGCTTTATTTTTCCTTGAAACATGGAACTAGATGCATTTTGAAGTATTAACAATTAGGAATCTCCTATGCATAGTCTACAATTTCCTTAATTAACTAGGTTTTTACTGTGCATTTGGAAGGGTTTAATATTTTGATGATTTCCATGCTGATGAGAGCATTGCTTTAAAAGTACTGTTAACTTCAGTCCTTCACGAAAGATGAAACTCGTAGGACATATATTTGGAAATTAGTGTTCACTTTGCTCAATTACCAATAATGTCTTTTTTAATAAAAATCAATTTTTTCATACTCAAATTAGGTTCGGTGTTATTTGCTACACGCGCAATACCCTATACTAACCAGGTGAGGGCGCTTATTTACTGATTAAAAAATGAGTTGAAGTAGAATTCGATCACTGTGTGTTTACCAAAACTTGCTCCCTAAGCGAAAACACAGCATTTACTATGAAAATAGCCTTAGTTTACACTTATATTGTCATCATAACTAGTTTCTTGAAAATAAACTAGTTTTTGATTTAATGATTTCTGCTATCATTTTAGTTGGAGAATGGACACCGTTGATTTTTCTTTTAATTTTTCCCATTTCAAATTCTTTGCAGTTCAAACCCCTTTCTCCATTAGCATCAGACTCCAAGGGGATAAGACATCTTTAAAAAATTATTTTTATGTAAATATATGTCATTATAAAGTTCTGTCAATGCTTTTAAGTATAGTGGTGAAAATCACAATTTTCAGTAAAGGTTAGATTTCAAGTTAATCTGTTTGATTTATTTTTATAAAGGCAGAATGAATGTGGTAAACTTGTGGAAGTTGGTACACTTTTCTACTTTTTCTTCACTAATTAACAGTTCAAGTTACATCTTCTATGTGATTCAGAGAAAGAATTTTGAGAACTTAATTAACAAGTGATTTCAAAGATAGCACAGAATCTTTTTTTGAGAATAAAGGTCATTCTCATGAAACTGTATGTCATATTTACAAAGTAGGAACTGATAGTAACTTGGAGAGAACTTTTAAAATTTTTTCCAACTGAGATTCTGTACTCATTAAATACACCCTCCCACTCCTTTCTCCCCTTACCCCAGGCAGTTTGCTTCATATGGTTCAGGTATCTCATGTAAGCGAAGTCATTCAGTATCTACTCTTTCTTGGCTGACATTTTCATGATAAGTCAAAGACTTACCATGTCTTTGAGTTTCATCCATGTCAGAATTTACATTGTAAGGCATAATAATACTCCTTTGTATGTATAAACTACATTTTGCTTATCTATCCATCCATCATCATTGATCATTGATTCTAACTCTTGGTTATTGTGAATAGTGCTGCTATGAACTTGTAAGCTTCTGTTTGAGTCCCTGCTTTCAATTCTTTGGGGTATGTATCCAGAAGTGGAACTGCTGGGTCATGTAGTGATTTTTTTGAGGAGCTACCATACTATTTTCCATAGTAACTACGACCAGTAAAGTTGCCACCATGCACAAGGATTCCATTTTCTCTTCATCCTTGCCAGTTCCTGTTATTTTGTGTGTGTGTTTCTGTTTTTGAAATAGTAACTTGTGAAGGATGTGCACTGGTGCTTCATGCTGCTTTTGATTTGCATTCTCCTAATGATTAGTGATTTTCGAACAACTTTACATGTACTGTTGGTCACTTGTGTATCTTTTTTGGAGAAATACAATTGTCTTCCTTTGTGTAACTAAAAATGTCATATCTGCTAATGATTTTGCATTTATACCTGTATTTTAAATTGTGGTATGAGAGAAAGATGTGCTTTAAGAAAATAGGACCAGGAGGATTTCTCGTTATGGGTTGACTTCCGGCAGTTCACTTTATATTTAGCAAGACATCTCACCCGTCACTCATAAACTCAAAAAAGAAATTACTGTTTCCAGCCTTCTCCTTCTAATTCTCTCTGGATCACATTCTAAATTTCCACTATAAAGAACCTTTAGTGAGATGACTACCTGTCGGAAGGAATGAGAGAAAGCAGACTAGTTAACTGAGCTTCATGAATGGATACGCCCTATCTATTGTCTACCTCCTTTTAAAACTGTTCAGTCTTACACTGAGCTTCCCCTCTTATCTCAGTCCAGTTTGTAGATTTGAATATGAAATGTGGCCTGTAGAGTGACACTGGCAGACATGGTTAGTTTAGGGAAATTTTGTAATAATGCTGCAAAAATAAGGTTCGCTTTGAGGACAGTTCTTCATCTTCAAGCTTTATTTAGGAATTGGTGAATTATTAACAGCTCTTTCGGAATGGATTGTACACTACATGTCCAACCCTGTATTTTAAGATTTATCTGACCATGCATGGTATGTTGGAGAAATTGAATACTAATGTTTTGCAGTAACTTGTTGGTTATATACAATAGTTCCTTTCCATCACATTAACAGTTATAAATAGTTCTTTCAAAAGTTTCTGAATCTCATTACTACTATACTTTAAAGTGGAATTACTGAGTTTTTTTTAAAGGAGTACGGAGATTGAACTGGAATTTGTGAGAATTCCACTGTTACGATTAAGGCGAAGTGTGGATGATCAGCTAGAGAGAGCTGGAGTCAGCAGAATGTCTTAGTGAGTATGAGCTACGGAATGGTATGTGTGGACAGGGAAAAGAGCACCCTTCACCCAGACACGTGAAAATGTAGTGCTCATCCTGAAATCAGATCAAACACGTGACCATATACATATCTTTTAAGCACACAAACACTTGCTCCTTGAATTTGAACTACAGTTGAATTCATTCCTGAAAATATTAATGCTGATATTTGGGGGAAGGGAAATTTAATGAGACATTTAAGAGAAAACACCATGTTTATTTTTCTGTATTTTTGTGAAGAAAACTTTCACTTTCTAGAGAAGACTGAGGTTAGGAGTTGTAGAAGTTTTCAAAGGACCCCAGGCCATCTCTGCTCTGGTTGCATTTGCATTACTGTCTCCGTATGGGAGGCTCACCAGTTGTTTGACTGGCAGGAGCAGGAGCTTTCACTTAGTAGTTTATAATTCCTGGCTATTCTAGGATAGTTTGCACTTCACCAAGCCTCAGACAGGTCAGGACGTTTGGTAGGAGAAGGTTGAAAGACAAAAGCAGCAGGCCTTGGGTTCTCAGCCTAGTTTTTGTTTTAATTAGAAGTTAACGTTTTGATTTGGTGGCTAGAGTTTTCAGTAATGTGCCTGTATTGCATGTAGAGAGCATTCATCAACAAGAGGAGTTTAAAATGTCGAAACCGGGAAAAGCTACTCTAAACCATGGCTTGGTTCCTGTTGATCTTAAAAGTGCAAAAGAGCCTCTGCCTCATCAAACTGTGATGAAGATATTTAGCATTAGCATCATTGCCCAAGGCCTGCCTTTTTGTCGAAGACGGGTAAGTGTAGAACATTTGAAAAATAGGCATATTGATTTAAATGAAGTAGTTTAGCTTTCTTCAGTGAAGAAATGCTTTAAATTTCGGTGGATATCCATAACTTAAAACTCTCAGTGCATTATGTTGTGAAAACTTAGTTTTTTAATATGCTAGAGAGCCTCGAAGGTTGCCCAGTCCACTTTTTGTCTCATTTATTTTTCATGTTATTAGAATTCCTTAAACTTACTAAAAATTGGTAAATATAAAAAAGTTTTCTTAAAAAAAAAAAGTTAGTAAATACTAAAACCCAAGCGAATAGTGTTTGTTTTGTGGGAAAAACAACAAACTGTTCTCTTTGTACATGGAAATTAAAGTATTTCCATTACCTTTTTTAAAAAGAGTATTCCAAGATCACTAAGTTATCTGAACCTTTCAGCTGTATTATTTTAAAGGTGCCGTGTCTTCAGTTCATACTCAGTTGTAATAGAGATGTTACTTTCTTAATGTTGTGTAAAATAAAAATAGCATGCTATTGTGTGGCTGTTAAGAGACAGTTTGTACATAGATAATCCTGAGCTAACGGACATTTTGCAGAACTGTATTAAGGTGGAATCGAGTTATGATCTCCTAGGTGGTTGGCTGCTTGGCATTCACCTTTTCCTGCCAAGCTTTTTAAGCCTTGTTTTAAACATTTAGAGGTTTTGTTGTGTTTTCTGAGTTAACTAGTAGTGCCATTTTGAATTATTAAAGTGATAATGTGTTTAGATCTAAAATTTACAATCCTCTACACATTAAACCAGAAAAAAACAAGTTAAATGAGTCCTACAAACCCATGCTATTTGTGTTTGAATTTCTGTTACCTTTAAGTAAAAGGGAAACCTTCTATTAAAGTAAGTTTAAACACCCGAAAATTATTTTGCTCCTTAATGAAGAGACTTTTCTATTTGCTGGGACTTAACCTTTGTAAAGTTGTATTTCCTAATTACCTTTTTTTTTTTTTTGACTAATTTCCACTACTACATACAAGTAATAGCCATGTTCAGAAGCATTTTGAGTGAGGTTTGAAAAAAAAAAGTATTTTAAACATTGTAGCTAGAATACAAATATTTGATTTTCTTTTATTTTTAGAACATCTTTTATTTTGTCTACTTAGTTTGTTGCTTTTATAACTTCAGAATGAGGTCACTGCTCTGATTTAAGCAATTTACAGAGGCCTCTGCTCACTCTTAAGTCATTAATAAACTGATTTATTACTTTAATACTTCTGTGAAAAAAAATACCAACACAATTTTAAATTGAAGAAAGGAGCCTGGGTTATTTTTTAATTAAAGTGTTAAGATACTAACAAAGTACAGTAATGGTAGATTGCTTCATTATGTTTGTTTCCTACCTTTATCTTCTAACATGGACATTAAATTTAAAGTGCTCCGGAGAATATTCTATAGGAAAAGTTAATGGAGAACCTAAAGACTTTCCCTGAAGACTTCATAGGATTACTACCCAGTTTGACTTTTCTAGGTCACTGTGTTATATTAAATTACAGCCCTTACATTTGTAATAACAAAGGAGGTTAATTTGAAAAATGAAATTCATACTAGAAAATTTTTGAAAGATACTTTAAAAACAATATTAAAACATTTGGTTTTTGTAACTTCTTGCCAGTACTTCACTATTGCACCACTCATGAACGCTGTCTACTAAAATATTAGAAGGATAACATAATTAAATCCTCCTCCCAGCCCTTTTGCAGCTAGTCAATTTAGATAGATTTGAATTGATTCATATACTCTTTGTTATTTATTTTACTCTTGGGGGCAAAGTTAATGATAAACATTTTTGAAATGTTTTCCCTATCGACGACTAGAAACAGGCATATGGCGTAATATGTAAAAAATCACATTTTGGAGTTAACTTTCACTTTATCTGTTACACTAGGTGTGTGTGACTTTCATGTTATACCCTCACAAATACACTAAGCAGATAAAACTTCTTTTCTTTATAGACTTTTTCCCCCCTTCAAAAAGGGAAAAAACCATCAACTAGTGTTTTTAGAGTGCCTTCTGTATTTTTGGATTTGAACCACATACTGACGGTGTAGTGTAAGCATTGGCAGTGCAGCTGACTAAGAGAAATGGAGTCGAGCTGCTGGTGAGTCGGAGGGGTGATGGGGGTCAGGACACAGACTTGTTCAGCAGAAACCCAGGAACTAGGTGTTAATGAAACCTGTGACTGGAATTTCTCATAGTTGAAAACAATTTTTTAATCAGTGTATTCTATCTCAGTTTCCAGTTTTAAGTCACTTTTTTTGGTAAGTAAAAACAACTAAAATTAAAATACAATATTTTCTGAGTTTTCCCACAGAATACTCAGTAATCAGTCATAAAATAATGGAAATACTCTCACAGTAGACATGTTAATTTGTTGACTCTCCATAAACTGAAGAATGATTCCAAATTTAAACAGTCAGAGAGACCTTTTTCAGAGGGAGCTGAGACAGGTGTAGGGACTGCAAAGTGGGGCTTTGTGTTAGGGGAGAGACTCAGCTCTGGAGGGAGTCTGCGTAAATGCCCTAACCTAGGTGCTTTACATCACCCAGGGGCTGGTGGAGGCTGAGGAACCTGGTAGATATGGAGGGTGAGCACAGATTAAGTGTGGGGGATTCATGCTAAACTGACTTAGGGTTCTTGCTAAAAGTTGACTCTCGATAACATGCCCAAGGGCTGGTAGTCTCCTTAGAAAAAAAGGACGGAGGGAAGCCTGTCTAGAATGTGGTCAGGGAAGAAATATATTTTATACTTCAGAGTCTGTGGCAGTCAACAAGTGAGAACAGGATGTCTAACAGATTAATCATCGAGCTGAGTATGGTGCCATTCTTATCTCTTTGCTCAATTAATACTTTTTGACAATTTAAAACAGCCCCTTAAGACTCTCTTAGATTTAGTGCTATTTGGGGGTTTAATTTTTTTCTTCCTTGTTCAGTTATTGATGATGGTAATACCCAGTTCTATACTCAAAAATTTAATTTCATTAGACATAATTGAATTTGTTTTTGTATGTATCACCTTCATTTAGTTCAATTGGTATATGGACTATGCACCCTTAACAGGCGGTTGACCAGTTAGTCCATCAGTACCTTTCAGCCCAAGCCCCGCCAGTTTTATTTATTACCTTGGTTTCAAAAATCAACATCCCTACTTATTTAGAATAAGAATTTTGACTGTATAAAGACTTTCTGTTGACCCAGAAAGTATACCATCCTCTCACTTGTGTTGGCAAAGCAAATTTGTGAGTCATTACCTTCCAGAATTTAGTAAAAACTCCCATTTTCTGAGTTCAGAAAATGGGAGTTTTTACATCAGTTCCTGATGTAAGGAATTTTGATTTTTGTTTCAAAGTTAGTATTTTATGTCTTTATAAAATAAGACATTGTCATTATGCAAGCTTTAGAGAAAAAATACTTTGGGGCACTTTCTTAATAATAGGTAATTCTGCTCAGAAATAGCTAATCAGAAAATAACTCTTAAACAGAACTGTTAATCTGTTTTTAATATATCTATTGCTAGTGTTTCCCCTTGACTGAACTTACTTGAAATTGTATAACCTGCCTTATGAATGTACCATGATTTTCCTGCTGTGGCTGATTAGATGGTAACTTGCTTCAAACATTTATAGTCATGAATCTTCAACATTTCTATACAATGATTTCCAAAAGTAGAAATTTGTGTGAAGGAGTATGGATTTTTAAAGATTCTTCATAAATAACTTCTCAGTTATTTTCCAGACATATTATGCAATTAAAAACCACCTTGAGAGACTTCTAATTTTTTTTTTTTAAAAAAAGGAAATCTTATTCTAAGCAAATTTATTACTGCAATAGCAAACTTTTGTAGATTTTACTGAGTTATACTGTGACACTGTTTCCATACTTATTGTGGGTTTCTAGCAAAGGAATTATTTTTTACTTTGAGAAAATAACAATGCTTGCATTTAAGTTTCATAAGGAAAATGTGTAAATAGATCAAGAAATTATTTGTTGCTCATGGTGATTTTATTTTTATTCTTTCTGGAAGTTAGCATTTGTTACCTATACTGTTTTCAACTGTGGTTTTCTAACTCCCTCCCCCCATATTTTTTAAGACTCATCTGTTTTTATCCAAACAAATGATTCACATTTTTAGTTTTATAATACTGTTGTACTGTTTTTACTGTACATATTCTTATGGCTATCTCACTTTTCTTTTGTGACCCTTGTTTAAGCTTTCACATTTCTAAATTTTACTGTGGTATTAGTACAGGTTAAGTGACAGTGTCTCCCAAAGTATATTGCTATTAATAATCTTACTACAGGAGTACGCACGCTAGCAAGACCAGCTGCTAGAGATACCCATTTCCTCTGACATTGCTACTTAATCTTACATAGCTATCATAGCTTTGCCTTTAGCCTTAATCCAGGTTTACCATTAAAAAAAAGTTCTGGGGGCTCTCCCTGGTGGAGCCACGGGTTAAAGCACTGCATTATGAAGCTCTCTGAAGCCACTTGAAGCACAAGTTCGATCTTTGGCCAGGGAGCTAACCCACATGGCATGGCAGACCTCTTCTGACCCGCCTACTGTGACCTTCAGCAGTGTACTTCATCAGTCTGCCTGTTATGCTCCCCACTGCCTCTGGTGAATCCTTTCACCCACCACCCCTCTGGCCTGTACCCCAGTTCTGTAAGCATAAATAGATAAATCTTTTTAAAAAATGTTCTAGTATAGCCATGAATTAACTCAATCTGAGTAGTTGTAGCAAGTCTGCTTTTCTAAAATGTCTTGATGGCTTAAAGGCAGCTCATGAAATTCAACATCTGTTTCATGAACCTCCTGACCAAGTAGAAATAAAGTAGAGAAATATGAAAACTTAAAAAAAATCAGCATCCTGCTTCTCTCCCGTACTAGTCGGTGTCCAGTTAAATTCCTATCTCTGTCTTGCCGCATGCATCCTTTCCATGGCCATGATTACATCTACTGTTTATATGTTAAACTTGGAGGGATCTGTAAGGCGTTTTTATACTCGAAGAATATGACATGTTTTTGTTTACTGTTTGAAAATGACTGTGCAGCTGTGATTTTTGAATATTTCATTTTCTAAATTTAAACTCATACAGTTTGACACTTAATTTTAAAAGTAATTAGTACTTACCAATTTTGAAAACAGAAGCAAACTTAGGGTATACTCAATTAGATGATATTTTTGAGATTCTGCAATAATCTTAAAATGTCAGAAAATACTGAAATAAAGAAAAATTACACTATTTGGAAAAAAGAAAGAACAGGGTGGTGGTATGAACAAGTTTGGAGAATGAATAGGGTGTCAGATCTTTTTCTTGAGTCAATTAAAATGTACCTTCTCAAGGTTTCTCTTTCTACATATACTCTCCATCGCAAATTGGGAAAAAAAAAATTGGTGTTTCCCAGGTCACCTAGTGACCTTTTTTGTCACCACTTATTTTATCATTAAAGGAGTAGCTTACCACATAATATACTACCTTATTATGGGTTCTGTCAGCCTCTTTTCTTAGGGGTATTTTCATTCATGATGTATAAATGTAAGTAAAAGAATATAAATTTTAAGTTTTATAGCGATAGTCTTTTCCATGCTGTGCAGAGAACTTGCTACAAATTTAAAAATGATTCTTTATCCCACCTGCCTGTGAATATGCAAAAATGAGACCTCATAGTCCTCTCAGCATCTTATAGTAAAGAGGTAAAACCACAGACAAACCTGTATAGTAAAAAGGAGAATTGTTTAAGTGGCCATGGACACAGTGTAGCACGTGAGCAAGAGCTAGTCACAGGCTTCAACACAAAGGCTCAGAAAGGCGTCGCAGTTGACTTTGAATTAAAACAAAGGATGTGTGCTGTGCAGATGATTGGGAGAGGTGGGGAACAGAAGAACTTGTTCTGTTGCCTAGGCTCACATCTGGTTGTTGTTTTTTCCCCGCACTAATTATCTGGCTGTAATAATTCCCTTATATCATGAAATGAAATTTATTAATAATATTAGTATTGGTCAAAAATATGTATGGAGCACTTGGAATGGAGTTGGAAACTTTTCTTCAACCTGGGTCTAATAGTGAGCTAGATAGACAAAGGCCATGTTGCTCTGCAACTTAGATTTTACTTTATGGAGACAGAAGAGTAAGTATGTTAATGCTAGTGTTTGATGACAATAAAATACAGTAATAGTATAGAGCTTGGATATGTAGGTGAGGCACTACTCTGAGTACTTTCAACATCTGGGCTCATTTAATCCTTGAAGTAACTGTGAAATAGGTTGTGTTATGTTATCCCTGTCTTCTAGATGAACCTGAGGCTCAGGAAGGTAGGTAACTGGCTCCAGACCTAGGAAATGGTGGAGCTTGGGATGCTGGCAGGGCCATCTGGCTCTAGCACCACGGGTACTGGTTTTCTAACCCAAGCAAGGATTTCCTGAGTGAACGGATCTTACATTTCCTTATGTTTTAAGAGCTAACTTTTGCCAGGTAGTTTTTGGTTTTTAAATATGTAATTCTCACTTTGTTTTTCCATTTATGATGGCCTCAATATCTAATTACTGATAACATTGTTTCCTAAAAGTTTCTGTAATCAAACGATGGCTTAGAGTTATGTTAGGTTGCGCCTCTGTTGTTATATATTAATGTGAAACAAAAAACATGGTCTATAAATCAGCCACTACAGCCATATATTGTTAATCCTTTTATCGATAGGTACCAATCTGTACAAATAGTTTAGTTATTTTAACATCACAGGGCAAGGTTGTTTATGTTGTATACAGTATGTCTTACAGAAAGTAATTTATTAATATTAAGAGTTGTGGTACAAGGAGACAAGTGAAAATTGTGATGAAAATAATCTTGGTACTAAGCTCCTGACAAGATAAACAAGTATGGAATAAATTCAGTCTCTTGTCTGAGACCAAAGAGCCAACAAGTTCTGCAAGCTGAAGATTTTTTTGAAAACTTCAAACCTAACAATAACCTAAGACAATTACTTTTTCTGAATATTTTTAGATATTGCTACAGAAGCATTAATGTGTCATGTACTAGAAGTTTGCTGTAATGTGCCATGTAGATATTTAATATTTAAGATGGGAGAGGCGCATATTTTAAACTCCAAAAAGGTGATATGGTGCCTATATGATCAGGATCATAGCTTCTTCCAAAATTGAGGAACTACTCCACAGACTTCTTGAGTTTTATAGCTATCACCCACTTTTAAAAAATAAGGTATATTTTGAAATATCAGAGTAGTCTAAGTCCCTTAAGTCTCTGAGTCTATGCATATTTAACTGCTTTAAAGTGGATCTGTTATATATGTTTTGGATGAATACCTAAATTTTATAACTTAGTTATAGGCAACTCCATATAATATGAGTTTGGAGCTTACATGTTTTTCTTCAGTGATCACAGGCAACACATGCTAGCAGACATATTTTATATAGGGAATGAGAACCCTGACCACTTTTTTCTTATTCCAGTTACTTTCATTAAAAATTAACACTGCTAGATTAATTTTAATACTTCTAATCATGTGTTCTGCATACTCAAGGATGCATTGCTGGTGTTAAGGTAGAGTATCTTTCCTTAGGAGGCAATGATGCTTTTCTGTCTCTGAGAGACAGTTGATGCAGCCCACATCTTACTTGCATAGGTAGTATTTTGTTCTAGTCAGGTGAAAGGTAAGATAGTTGGAATCTACTTTTGATGTAAGCCTGGTATTAGATTAATAATGTTCGCTTTTGCGACTTTCTCTTGTGTCTATATAGAAGTGTTTTTGTATATATTTATAAACTTTATTGCTATTTATTTAGGGTTAGACATGTAAGCAATCAAGAGATTTTTCTCAAACATCAGTTCATTAATACTGACTCCAGAACACATGAATCCAGCCATTTGTTTAAGATTATTATGGTATCTTCGGGAAGTCTTTTTTGACAGAAAAAAATATACGTTGGATAAAATTTTCTTGAATTTCTTCTCCTTGCAAATATTGAAAATGAAAGTAGAAACCTGTGGGTTATTCCTATATTTAATTGCATTTTATGTGTAAGTGATTTCATGTATCTCACTGGGGAATAATTTAAGCTTAAGCAGCTTTTCAGTAATCCCCAGAAATCTCTGCATTATCAATGTAGATTTTAAAATGTCATTGTCACTACTAGCTTGAACATGTAGGGGCAGTATCGTACTGTTTTTGTAAATCTTATCTCATTTTGTGGATTTTTTAAAAACCGTGTAAGTGTTGTTAAAAGTGTTCTGAGTGAATGCAGCTCTATTTT
The DNA here is from genome assembly GCF_000260355.1 of Condylura cristata. Lineage (NCBI taxonomy): Eukaryota > Metazoa > Chordata > Mammalia > Eulipotyphla > Talpidae > Condylura > Condylura cristata. The sequence goes on along the minus strand of NW_004567119.1, from coordinate 11,635,956 downwards.
CATAAAGTTGCCAGTGTTCTTTAGTAGCTATGATACAAAAGCTTTTATTTTATGGAGGCTTATGGCCTTGATAGATATTTAAGGCCAAGGAATATGTTAAGCAAGAAAATGCATTTTTATAGTTAGACAGTAAAAATGATGGTAAACGAGCTGGGAAAATATGCAGGTCACTAAAACTAGCACAGTTGTGTTCAGTCTGTAGCCAAACTTTCAGAATGAATGTTTCCTGTTTAGTTTTTAAAATGAGACCTTGATTTTTCAACTTGATAAGTAAATAAAATTTAAGATTGCTAAATAGTTTTAAGATTTTTAAGTCATAAACATGTTTTTAGTGTCAAATCAGTTGAAGTTATTACAAAACTTATAGTATCTTTTTATTTTATGAAAAGTTATTTTATACTTGAAAGAAAACATTTAAGTAGCTATTTGTTCTGCATATTCCATCTATTCATTTAATCTCCTCAGTACTTCCCATGAGTCTAAGACTTACAGGCATTTAGAATACAATAGTGCATGAAACTCGCTCACCCTTCCGGAGTTCGTGCCAGAATAGCAGTGTGCCCCGAGCACCGTGACAGAGTCCAGGCATGGGCGAAGTCCTTAAGTCTCCACTTAACACGAAGACAGCAACATACCTCCTTCATAGGGTCCTGACGGTAATGTGAAATGACCTACAGAAAATGTGGTGTGTAATAATACCTTAATAGCTATTATGAATCTCACTTTAAACATTCTTAGATGTGTTGGTGAAAATTATAATTCTCCTTTTAAGTGTACTTGTTTCCTATGATTAGTAGTTTGAACATTTTTTTCATTTTTATTTTTCATTTTTTAAATTGTGAAGGAAAATGCATTGACAATTAATTCCGGATAGTCATTTTTTCTTAAACAGTTTCATTAATTTTCTCTAAATGGAAAGCCTACAGAAAATAGTCACATGATTTGTTTCTACTTATATTATGTGGATTCATCCAGTATGATTAGCATGTGTGTGAAAGTTAATCCCAATACATCTTCATCAATTAAGAAAGTAACGTGTGCCATCCTGATATTTTGTTTGGACTTTCTCAGATGTCCAGAATTTCTTGCCTTCAAATGCTATTGAATTGAAATTTAAACTGCTATATAAAATAGAAAACATTTTATTAATTCAAATATTATGTCAGCGGCTAAAATATCTAGCACATCATGCCCATGACTTTAGGTTCTAACTCCATTGTCTTTACCTAGGGGCCCCAAAATGTGGTCATTAAGAAATGTGTAGCATATTTGCTAACATTTTTGAAAATTAGCAAGTCAAAATGGTACATGGTATGTCATTACCAGATAAGAATTGAGACTTGAAACATTTAACAAGTTGATTCACAAGATATAACACAGTAATTAGAAATTTAGATTGATCTTTACTACTCTGTGCTTCTGTTTTTTGTTTGTTTGTTTGTTTTTTAACTTTTCCATTATGTGGAAACCCATGTTTACTGGGTTCACAGGCACATCCAGCACATCCCCAGCCCCCACACCCTCACCACTGTTCAATAGCTTATCTGCTGTGTTCATGCTGCAGCTACTTCATTGAGGAGAAGTGTTGTTCTCCCGTTTTCATATGAGCTTTGTTGTCATGCAGTATTTTCAGCTGCTCATGCTCATTACCATACAGCTGGTATGTAGAGAAGAGAAGGAAGCAAGCAGAAGTTGTACTGTTGACAAGAATAAGATGCCCTCTTGCAGATGGGGTGCTGGCAGATGGGGCATGTGTTTGAACAGGTTTTACTAATAACAGTGCATTAAAAATCATTCTGAGAAAATCTAAGGTCAGTGCCATGAATTCAGAGTTTGAGAAGTTGTTCAGCTTCTTTTGAGTATCTTTTTAGAATATTAATACAAAAAAGTAATAAATGGCCAAATATAACCTCTTCCAAAAATTGATCAGACCCCCTTTTTATTTTAGTATATTAAGAGAAATACTGCTAGTATCTCTCATCATCTTCTACTGTATTTTTTAATCCTCCATGCATTTGCTTAAAATTCCCAGATTATACTTATATACAAAAGTATATGTATTTAAATAGGGTAAGTCTTCAGTCTTCATAAGTAAAGTAAGAATATTTATTAGAAGATGAAAACCAAAGATTTAGAAATCCATATGTAAGCTGTTGCCTACATTGAAGAGTCACATGAGGTAGGTCCTGTCTGCATTCCAAGTTGGAAGTGAATGTTTTGCCCCAATCTATTGTTAACTTAATGCTTGCATGGTTTTTGTATTCACAAAACCTAAATGAAAGTAGTTTTAAAATAACTATCAATCATTTAAGTAAAAACTCTATTCCTTGGAAGCATAGTCTTTTTGACCCTTTTCATTATGTGTAGTGTTTCTTGGTAAATCTTTTTCAATGAAGGTAGTGATTAAAAAAACAGCTAAAGCAAAATAAAACCAGGCAGTTGTATGTTTAGTGTGCAGGATCCAATTTAACGGAACTCAGCCTGTTATCTTGTTCATAGACGTTGGCATAGCTAACGGGTTTCTCTAAAAGCTTATTTTAGTTGCCATTCTCCTGGTAACTCTCAAATCTTTATGTTTGGAATTTCTTCTTTGTAAGTTGGAGGTACAAAAATGTTATGTGTTAGGATAATACCTATGAATAAATAAATGAAGTGAGAGCTAGAGAAATGATGTGTATGAACATTACAACCGTATTATCTTAATGAGAAAACTTTACATTATATGAGGTATTTTTAAAGTTATGGGGGTTCTAAGCCACGCTGACTTTAAATAACAGATAATGCATCATTGTGTAGCAAACTATGTATTTCCTTCAAATTTAACAGATACTTGAATTGTATAATGTACAAATATTTAGAAAATTACCTATTTTATCCTGAGAAGAGGAACTGTCAATGTGTGTGTGTTATATAGTATTGTAAAGAACACCAAGTAAAATTTAGTTCCACATAAATGATTGATAAATCTATTGATCACCTATGTTACTTTTCCTTTTTTGGAAATTGGGAGTTTTTCAAGTTGTGCTAAAATATTAGTTATTTCTGTAGTTATGTCCTTTTAATTATGGTGTCTTATGTTGCTAATTATCTCGTATAAATAGAATTCAGTGACACTCTTGACAAGCACGGGAACTGTATGAGGAACTGAGGTACAGCAAGGATCAAATTAAAAGTGGTCACTGCGCTCATGGAACTCACAGCCTAACGGGGGAGGCAGACCGACAGCCACTGTGCTCATGCCGTGCCCAGTGTGTGTTCTGAGACCGAAGCTGTAGAACAGGGAGGGATGCAGCTAAGGAACCTGGAGAAGACTGTGCGCAGGTCTTCGTTTATTAAAGATGGATTGACTCTTAGAAAAAGGTTGTATGTGAAGTTAAGAAAAAGTGCCAAAGTGATAGCCACATCTTAAGGAACGTGTTCTATTTGTACTCAGGTGGGTAAGTGTCCCCCACGTCCCTCAATGGGTGGATGGATGGATTGATCAGGGTGGTTTCCAAACCACGAAATTGAAAACCAAATAGAAATCAGTATTCCTTGTTAAGTGTATGCTGGTGAGAGTAACCAATAAGCAGCATTTGAAACAGTTTCTTTAGTATATGTTCTGTAACTCCAGTCAGTTTTCCATAGCATTCAGAACATTTTGGCAAGGATGTGAGGCCTCGCACTCCCTTCCAAAGGGCCTTTCAGTGGAATTCCTTTGGTTTATTCTGTTCTCTGCATCTTTTCATCATTTCATATTTTAGGGACATGAAGCTTAGGACATGAAGGAAGAAAGGTAGGATATAGATGGTCTTACGAGTTTCGTGTTACTAGCACCTTTCATCATACTCTTCCACTGTGTGCTCTGGTGACTGTCTGGCCTCAATGTGAGGTCAGCAATAACGGGAGCAGCTATTCAAGGAAACATTGGCAGGACTGTATGAAGGCTTTGTTAAGGAAAATTTGGTGATTTCTAAGAAGGGTGTTGGAATATGTAGCTGCCTAACTTGCCCTTTTTTCTGAGTTTACATGATTGTAACATAAATTTCATCCATAGGTCACATACTTGTATCATGAAATAGCTCAGGAAATGTCCTAGAATCTCTTAACTACCAGTCCTTCTTGCTGTGCATGTAAAGCTCTATTTCATTCTCTATAGACGAGAGGCCAGAATCTGCCCATGACTGGCTATTCTTGATAGGGTTGTTATACAGTTTCAGTGACTTAGAGCACTTAGAAGAGTGCCTGGCATGAAGTTCTCTTCCCTATATTTCATTTTCTTAGGAGGACTTTTTTTTTTTTTAAAGAATTGCTTATTCAAATTTGAATGGTTTAGTTTCTTTGATAATAGGCACTGAAGGAGCACTCTAGTCAGGAAAAAAACTAGTTCACTTTTCTTCTATTTTTTCTTCTTAAAATCTTACCATATGTGTTTCTTGAAAATATTTATCTTTTCCTTCTAGTCCTGTGTATTGTCATGTAGACTGAGCAGTTTCATTTATCAGTTATTTAGCATTCTTTATTGACTTGTCTGTCCTTCCTAGGATATTTCTTGCTCACTTTTATACCCTTTTTGCTTAGTGCCAGGCTTTCAGTAACTTTGGCGAAAGATGTCTTGAAAAGTGGTAGATTTGAATCTATGAAATAAAATGTTTAGTTTTTTTTCCCCCTTCTTGTTTCATTATTTAGAAAATAAGAGAATCCTATGACTTTGAAAATTCATTTAGATGAGATTGATAATATTTAATGGACTTTGAAATTAGAAGCACACCATAAATTATTCTCATAGTAATTTCCTTCATGTGTGCTACCTGTACATGAACAAATATCGTGAAATTTACAAAGTTAAATGCTTTGGAATAAATGAAGTGGTGAGGAGTGAATTGCATCTTAGTTTAACAATGTCTGCTTTTATAATTGTTTAATAAAAGCTAGTTTAGGAAATGCTGTTTAATTTTTAACTTTGCTCTTCACATTGTGATCATGATTATTAACATGTCTTCATGTAATCCAGCTCTTGAAAAATATTTTAATGTCTTACCTACTATTTTAACTTTTGATAGAACAACTTTAAAGGAAAGGCTTAAAATAGGGATGTCTTTATCCCAAGGACTAACAAATTATTACAATTTTAAGAATTCGAAAGTTCAGTATCTTTTTGCTAATGTTGACTTCAAAGTTTTTTGATAGATTTCAGTTACCTTCCTATGATTTCTCCCCTATGTAGAAGTTTACATAATAAAAAATATTTAGGGCTTAATTTTAAAAGTGTTCCCAAATCACTATGTAGCTAGCAGTTATTTATAGAGTTCTTGATTAAGTTCTAATGGACATTTGGTTAGTAGACACTGTGCCATCACTATATACCATGTGATGCGAGGGCATATTTGATGAGAAACTCATGCTGTCCACTCTACAGGAGGAACTTTAGGATTATGCATCAAGTGTGACAAACTTTCAGAGTTAATTTTAAGTATTTGGAGACCTCAAGTATTTATAGATAAATATTTTAAAATTATGTGCTAAAATACTAAAAAAAAACCTTTTTAATAAAAAAAAAGTGAACTTTTAAGTGAAATATTTCTAGCACAGTAGTTTTGCCAAGATGCCAGAGTGCTGCAAACCATGAACCAAGATTGCAAAGTACTCTGAGCCATGAGTCTTACAGTTCACAGCAAATAAAAGACTGCTATAGATCAGGCTCATTTTCAAATTAGTAGTTATTTTGAAAATGTTTCCATGACAGGCAAAATTATGCTTTAAAAAAAAAAAAACCTCACTACCCATCTATTTCTAGCAATATTTCTTTGTGCTCAGATTTCACTACTTAATCTTAAGTCTTTTGGAGTCTTCCATAAAAAACGAGGGGACCATGTAGGCATTCTGCTAGTTGTCTAAGCCTTGATTCAAAGCAAAGAATGCAGTTTGTTAAATTATATATACAGTAATTGCTTTAAAATGTAAATTGATGTTTCTAAAATGAATATTTAGAATCCTCCTTTTTAAATGCAGTGGGGGTATGATTACTAGGTTCTTCCTTACTCACTTGACAGCTACATCAAACACTTGAATACTTAAAGAGCAGGAAAGCTACTCAAAAATAAGTAAAGAATTGATTCAAGATCACTATGAGGCATCCTTTATTCAGTAGGGATTTGGTGCGATTTGTATTTCTAATGGACCCACCACCAGAATAGGTAATTAATACAAAGTTTTCAATAAATTGGACAACTGTCAATCCACAGACTGTGATGTCTTAACTAAAGTTTTAAAAGATTGGTTAATGTTACCCCTCTTCATTTTGAATTCTTCTGGAAAATTGTTGGATGCTTAAGATGAGAAGAGATGTTGTATTTTTAAACGTATATTAAGTTTGAATCTGTATTTCATGTGTTTGTTAGTTAAAAAATTTATCTTGGGGCCCTCCCTGGTGGCACAGTGGGTTAAAGCACAGCACTGAGAATCTAAAGCCGCTTCCGTACGAGTTCGATTCCCGCCTGCCCCGGAGGTGACCACATGGCGTGGCAGACCTCTCCTGACCCGCCCGCTGCTCCCCTCAGCATTGTACTTCGTCGATCTGCCTGTTCTGCTCCCCGCTCTGTCTCTGGTGAAGCCTCTCACCGCCCCTGAGCCTCTGGCCTGTACCCCAGTTCTGTATGAATAAATAAATAAATCTTTAAAAAAAAAAAAAAATTTATCTTGGACATAGTTATCCAAATTGATAAACCAACACTAGAAATCACAGAACTGAGAATAATTCGTAGATCCGAATCAGTGCCAGCTAGTGAAGTAGACCTAAAGTTGTACCTAAGCCTGCACTAAAATTTGTTGAAGGATTTTTCCAAATATGAGATTTTACGAGTATGTTCTGGATTCTTATATAATCACAGAGAAGCATTTTTATAAGTATACCATGGGTAGAAGTTCTTTCTCCTCTAATAACTAAGGTAATCATGTTTGTACCATTGTAGACGTTCTGCAAAAGTAAGGCAGGCAGATTTGTTGACAGTCTGTAAAGAAATGAGCCCATTTTCTCTTGAAAAGAGAAAATCATCAAATGGAAGGTAAAATTAGAAAATAGAAAATTGAAGCACAAGGAAATAGAGAGATGATCGATACTCCTTCCTTCTTGCAGAATTGAATTACTAGACACATAGTGTGTGACACGTAGGACAGTAAGTATTAATCTGCTCTTCCTCAGTTTTCTTCCTTTTCAAGTTTAGCGATCTTTTGGAATAGGTACTGAGTTTGAGCGTTATTATGAGGTGGCAAGCGAATAGGAAAGAGTAATTGCTACATGAAAGAGTTTAAAAGAGTGCAAATACAGTTATGTATTCTTTCTTCAGTACCTGTATTTTCAGCAAGGGAGAATTTGTGAATGGTCTTCAATTTTATATGGGTTTGAAAATACACAAAACAGTACAGAGATGTAGTAAGAAGTCATGTTATGTTAAATCACCCCATTCTAGAAATCCTCTCATGACTTCACATTGAATTTAGAATTGAAACCAAACTCTTTACCTTGACTTAAAAGATTCTACATGATCTGACCCCTGATTACCTCTCTGACATCATAGTTACTTCCCCCTTGCCAGACTGGCCTTGTTCTTGCTGATTCCCAGCTCTACCCTATCATTTTGACTTAAAAGCTGTTCCTAGATGATGCTATTTGAAATTAGCTGCACTTGTCTACCACACTGACAGCTTAACTTGTTTCATACACTCTGTTTTATTTCTCTTAGCACTCAGCATTATATGAAATTATCTTGTACATTTATTAGTTTACTTATTATGTCTTCCCCTTCCCCCAGAATATAAACTGCGTGAGAGTAGCGAGCTCATCTGCGTTGTTTACCTTCTTATAGCCTAGAACAGTTGTTAGCCCAGCTATTAGTAGGCGCACAAAAGACTATGCTACTACTATTTGTTTACTGACAGAGAAGACAAAAGTGGGAATATCTCTTATCAGGCCACTTAGATGATCCTGATGCCTGTGAACATATTTATACATTTATGTAGGTCTGTTTCTATGTGCGTGCACACACCCCTACATATAAATATATACTCCTAGAGGACCATGCCTTATGGCAGGCTTTTCATATCACATGTGCCTTCTACTTTACAGGCGGTCCTTCTCCGAGCTCTGGTCACGATGCGCAGTTTCTGTGACTTCAAGGTCTGTGTTAGTGAAGTCTGTTCGTTAGAAGAAGACTTTAAGTCTGGGGGCTGGAAGTGGAGTAAGAAAGAGCGGATCCTAAGCAGGTCCTGCATTTTTGAATAAGAGGTCATCTGGCCACAGGTGGTAAGAATTAATCTTGTATCCACCAATAGCCTTGAGTTACATTTTTTATTGTCTTCAAAAATTTGGGGGAGTGTAAGATAGGAGTAAATGTTTAAGAAATCTCTCTTTTTCTTTCCCATCTTCCTCTCCCCCATGCCCCTCCCCCCTGTATTCAGGAGTGCACCTGTTTGTATGTAGGCTTTCTGGTGTGAGTGCTTAGTGAGTGAAACAGAAGGGCACTTTATTAGGCAGTGTTGAGTCTTCACACCCACATAGTAAAGTTGTTCTTGTACAGAAAGGCACATCCTAGCCCTCAATTGGAAGAATGAGTCATGGCAGGAAGTACTTTTGAAGAAACCATTACTAGTACGTTAAAGAATACTTAGTTGTGGTATGAAGTGCTTGAATCCAGAGGTATAGCTCTAAGCGTCATTCTCCTAATGAGCCTGGTAGGTGTCAGTCCTGCCTGTTAAGCATAACTGGATCTTAGCTTCACAGATGATCATTTCCCTTTTTCTCCTCACCATTTCCCAAGCGTCTGTCTAGTTTAAACTTAGAAACAAGATCATGTTTTTCATGGAATCTTCTAGGCCTATTTAAATGATTTCTCCATGTTCTGGCCTCCTACGCTACCCAGTTTGGTACTTGATAGCTGTCAGACTGGGTTCTTTATTACTGCATTGTCTTCTCAGTTGGATTTTAAGTGTTTTAAGGGGAGGAGTGTTACTGCAATGCTATTATTTGTCCTCAGTAGCATTTTGCAGATATTGGAATATAGTATGTGATTATTTCTTGATTGACTGATTTCTCTGTAACCTGAATCTTTTAGTTTCTGTCATTTCCCTCCCAATCACCTTGTTGGTGTCTTCCCCCACTGTCCACTGTCTCGGCTTTGTTTTATTTTTAATATTCTCTTGTCCTACCTACCCCCCCTTCCTCTTAACCTCAGAGACCTTACAGTATTTATTGATGTCCACTGGTTTTTGAAACTGTTTTATCCAGTCACTATAACTATACCTCACGTTTCTCACATGTAACAGCAACATAGTTCTGTACACCTGGATAATCACTCCATGAGCTGAACTGTCAAGATTGTGCTGTAATTTGCATACCTAACTGCTGTCTGCAGACTATAACACTTATTTTCTTCAGCAGTGTCTGTTGTTTTGTTAGCTCAGTGTGAACCATAATATATGAGTCAGAAGTCAGTTAGAAATAGTGGTTTGGGGACCAGGGTCTAAGCTTCTAATACAGTTGTATCACCCTGGATAAGACACTTAATTTCACTGTCCAGCTTCTCTCATTTGTTAATAATAGTTATGATTATAGGGTATTTACAAGGTATCTGTTATGTGCTGACCATCTTCTGTGTCCTCACAGTGACTGCAGGCAGTTGGTTGGTAAGGTGGCCACTATTAATTACATTCATACAAGTCAGAATTGTACAAACTGGAACCCAAAGAGGCCAAATAACCCTGCTGAAGTGATGCTATAATAATGGCAGAGCTGTTGTTTACACTCAGGCTCTCCACATTCCAAAGCTCATGTTTGTCACACAAATGAAGTGGGATTAGATGAAATTACTCTCACTATTCCTTCTAGTGCTAAACTTTACAGCTTCCTGCTGTTCATTTTTTAGGATTTTTCTTTTTCTTGGTCTTTAGTGCTTTTCTCAAAAGTTCTTGGTCATAATTTAAGAAATTAATACAGATTTTAAAATATTCCTTGAAGTGAGAGATCATTTTAATGCTACAAGATTGATACGCCACATCTGTGAAGAATTGTTTCAAGTCGCATAAATATATTTGAACATCACAAACACCACAAGTAAATATGACATTGGGTAAAGAAAACAGAAGAGTGAACAAAGAGTTCCAGGAACTACACTGAAGGAAAATTGATCTCATTCTTTCTTCATAGTAAGATCTGCCCTTCTATGGGTTCTATTTGCTGTTACATTTTTCTGGAAATCAACCTTATTTTTTATAAGGTTACATGCTGACCATGTGATATTTTCCTGACTTTACTGAAGGGATTGCAAAAATGTATAATTAACCTTGAGAGGAAATTTTTAGATAGGAATCCAAGCTGTTTACTGGTAGTTTATTTTGGATTTGAAATATGAGATGTAAATATTAATTGCTTTCTCAATAAATCGGGGTTAACTCCACAGTGACTGACTTTATTGTTAAATTACCGCACTGGTGTTGCCTGGCTATGAGGAAGTAACGTAAAGAATGTTTTGATACCTACTTAAGTCTGACAACTCTATAACAATATAAATTTTTCGAAGAAACAGCATTTCCATCTTAATTGTTTTCTTTCTTGGGGATAGAACTCCTAAATAGCATTACTGTATAAAGGACTGGCTGTATACACTTACATATTTGGTAGATACATACTTTTGTGCATGTATTTCTCGGATCACTAATCTGGCTCAATTTGAAGGTATGACAAAACCCTACAGCTTGAATTAATGTTGCAGTTTATGTCAAATTCTCAGGGGCTACTTTTTTTGTAGAGTTAGAAATCACTTAAACGCCAAGGAAAAGAAAAAAAAATTATAAAAGTACTACTTATAAGCTTATAATTACCTTAAAATATTGTAGACCTTTTGGACCATGGTATTACTTGCATTACTATTACCTACTGCATTAGGAAAACACAGGTAGGTGCTGGACGTGCCTCCTCTTTTAATTGGTAGTACCCAGTGATTGGGCAGCACCTTCCCAAATGAGAACTTCCAGAAAGCTGTGACAGTGGGCTACTGAGATCTCAAAAAGTTTGTTTCCGCCTCAGCATGCTTGGCATTCCTTTCTTTGATGGTGAAATTTCAAACCAACTCCAATCTAAGTTCTGTGCTCAGGGCAAGATAGCTAACTGGTAGGTGGTCTTAATTCTGTACCAGGAGTAAAGAATGTTGTCATGATAATAATAAAGAAAAGCAATGGCATAAGACTGTAAATACATTCTCTCTACTATAATGAAAATAATTTTGAAATGTTAGCAAGGTAATGAAAACAATAGTATTCATTGTATCAACTAATTATACAAAAGAGACTTTTTAGCACTAAGTATATAACATATGCTTTAGAAGATGAAACCTTGATTGCTAAAATTTGTGTGAGCAGTTAAAAAATAATAATTGTTACGGATTTTTCTACTGATGGGGGGGGGATGTAGAAAAATAATGCAAAGAGGTTTAAGTGTAAAAATGGAGACCTATATTTAAAAATAACGAAGTGCATTTCATGATGACGGAAAGGAATCTTACTCGTTTTTCCACCCTCAGTGTCCTGGTGTAAACGCTACATGCTCAGTACATTCCTAGCTGGGTATATAGGTCACTGAAGGCGGTCTTGGGTCTCGCAGGTTATATGTTAGACAGGTTGCTTCTGCTCATAATCACTTCTTGGTCTTCTAAAAACTAGTTATCTCTACCAGTTACTCTGAAGAGCTATTTCTTTGAATTAGTAATCAACCCACGGCATTATTCCCCAGAAGGTTATACTAGGGCAGTGCGTCTTCTGTCTTTCATGCTGTTTTTTTTCCTTAAGTTTCTCTCTTCATCCATTCTTCTCGTGGTCGTTCTTCTCGTGATCGTACTCAGTGGCCTCATAATGAAATGAGCATGGGGTCTGAGTTGACAGTGAGGGGTCTGAGTTGACAGGACCTCATTGTTAAGCCTCTACCTTCCTTATAGATTTCCTTTAAGGCTTATATATAGGTTGTCATTCTGCCCAAGAGGTAACCTTTCTATAGACTGGGAAAGTTTGCAGAGTTGAAATTAAATGCAGGTGTAGTTTATTATGGTAAAAATCTCTGTAATAACTTACTAGTTGACATTCTAGCATAAAGTGTAAGATGGTTAGGTTTTCTTGTTTTGTTTTTGTAAAATTACTTAACCTACATTGTGGACTGATCTCAGGTTAAAAGTCTGTCTACCACAGAGATCAGATAGATAGGAAGGCGTAGAGAGACTCAAAAAGACTTCATGTCATATTACTGGAAAACTCAAGTCTCTGAATAAAATTTTAAACATCCCATATATTAGCAAAGATTCCCAGAAATAGGATTGTGAGGATGGTTTTGATTGCTTTGTTTGTGTTTAGATTGTGATGAAAGTAATTAGTAGATCCCGATTTTCATTTATAGCACTTCTGGGACTGTTAGAAACTACTCACTTGTATTTGATCAATTTGAAATCTGGTTAGAAACTTGGTTGAGTAGGTTTGAGCAAATTTTTCTTACTGCAATTAATATTACAGGTAAGTTATTAGGGAGAAATGTTTAACCATTTTGAAAAACAAAGTGATCACAAGTACTTATAAATATGCATTGTCACTTAAAGGAGAAACTAATGAAACTCATTACCAGTGGGAAACCCGGTAGAGTGGTAGAAAGTCCTCTTAATATATATTTGCTGTATCTCATATTGATTTTTTGAACCATTTTTTGCCTGTTTAAAAGTAGAACAATGCATCTCCCTACATAGGAACATGTTTTGTGGGGTCACATTTTTCTGCATGTAACTTCATGGTCATCTGTAGGAGCTTTGTAACCATAAGAACATGCCTCTGAATGTGCAACACTGATTTTTTTTTTCCTTAGATACCCTAGGTTTTGAGATGTTGCCCCTGGTTTATTAAAATTGGTCTGTGTCCTCAACTGAGGAGAGTTAATTTGAAAATGCTAGAGTGAGGGCAAGGCTGTGCCATCAGTGGTACACAGGCCATGGCCCCTGACAAGCCAGTTGCTACTGACAAACCAGAGAAAATTTCAAGTATTTTAAAATTAGTTTCTTCAAACAGCCCAGAAATAAGGGTGGGCTCACTTTTTTTTTTCTCTTTCCAAATAACCCTGATTTCTCCCTAAACTTACAATATAATGATTGATGACCCATTCTTACAGTTATTATTATTATTATTATTATTATTATTTTTAGTAAGGTAGAGATATTTAAAAATAACTTACCTTTGAAATAAGCCAATTGCTTATTTAGAAAGTATGTGTGTATGGTTTCTGAAAGTAAGAATTTAAGAGCTATGTGTATGTATATGTAATTTTTTTTTTAAGATTAATGGACTACGAATATAATTTCCAGGAGAAAATCCAACATGGACATCTTCATTAAATTTTAGATTGTATTTTTTCATTTGCTTTGAAAGGCTATATATACTGACCTAATATCAGTTGTAAACTTTTTAAAACTGTAATACTATTTTGTGTAATATTTCCAATCACTTTTCCTAATGGAAGTCATTTATTACCATAACAGAGAGTATTAAAATATATTAAGTCCAAATAGTATTTTTTTTCTGAAGAAACTTTCTAAGTACTTTGACTATAGACACACAGTTTACTTGTAATAAGAATGTTAATGGGGAAGGTAGGAGTTAATTAACTAGATCCTTAATAATGGGCCTTTCTAGTTCAAGGAATCTTATAATTGCCTCCAAAGCTAGTTGTTGCGGCAAGTTGCAAGATAAAATAACCAGATTTGTATAGTGGTTATTCTAAGAAAAAGGTTGCCTTCAGGCAAACTTTGTTGCTTTACTATTATGTCAAATGCCTTTTTAATGATAAGCAATCATTGTCAGAATAATTTCGGTGGGAGAATTCCAGTGCCTCCTGTTCACTGCAGGTGAAATTAACAGATCAGGCTAAGATTCCAGTGAGCAGTTTTTGCTGCCTGTGGAGGAAGGATCTTTTGGCTAAACTTTACACACCCAGGCAGTACTAGTTTGCCAATTTAAAAAAGATATCCTCCTAATTGCTAAGGATTAATGAAGTGTTTGGAAATTTTCTTGAAAATTATCTTTTAGACTGAAATGAAAATGCTTAGGGAATATTTTTATTAAATTTTAATATAAGAAATATCCACATTGAAATATAATTCTGCAAATGCTGTGTGCCCCAGTCTAGTCACTTTTATATAAATCCGCCCCAAGCAATATTACATTTCTCCCTGTGGGATTGCCCATTTTGTACCATCCAAGCTACTTGAAAAATCTGATCGTTCTGTGCCAGGACTGCAATAGGGTAACAGTGAAAATAGCCTGTTTTGCTTGGGAAGACCGAATGGAAATATAGTCCATTTTCAAAATGTTTCTGAAAGGACTTATGTGTGGAAGCGATGCTTGCCATTTAAAACTCTTCAAAATGCAGGTTTTACAAAATGCAGAAATCATCTCCTGAAAGTTTGAAAGGGAGAGGGGGCTGTCGTGTGGGGGCGGTCTCACTGCGCCCACATCCTCCCTCTGTTCGGTGCGTGGTGTGCTTACGGGTTCCCTGGAGCGGATCACCACATAATTGATGTGCAGTCTGCATTGCTGAATCCTGGACTGCACCATTCTGTGTTCAAGGGAAGATGTAATCTGATCCCTCTGCTGCTGAGGGAGGAATCTGTTCAGTCAAGGCTTTGACAGGGCATAGTCTCCTCCAATAATCTTCTCCCGTCTCTCTCATTATTCCCTCGAGTTCTCCTCAGCCAAGCTGCATGTATGTATGTGCGTCCCGAGGAGCGGTTTGATACTGAGCTGCATTTGCCTTTACTGTGGAGTTTTGTTGCCGGTTCTGCTCCCTAATCTTCCTTTTCTGACGTGCCTGAGCATGTCCACATTAGAATCTGTGACATACCTACCTGAAAAAGGTTTATATTGTCAGCGACTGCCAAGCAGCCGGACACGCGGGGGCACAGAATCACTGAAGGGGAAAAATACAGAAAATATGGGTTTCTACGGCACACTAAAAATGATATTTTACAAAGTAAGTAATCTGTTTTCTTCTGTGTTGTATGACTGTGTGTGTGTGTGCCTGCCTGCGAAGGAAAATCTGTATCATCAGAGATGGCTGCAGTATCCTCTAATTTTGGTGGGTGGCTGGATGTCTGGTATTCTGTTTTATATCGTGAATGTAAGCAAATAATGGAAAGACAGCGTGAGCTGTAAAAAGCCATGAATGTGAAGCAAAGTGTATATTTTAATCTGAGAATTTTTCACTAAAAATATATTTAGACTTTGGAATGTGGCTCCGTTAAAATGCTGACCTGGAAATACTCTACCCTTAGTTGGTTTTTAGGGAACATTTTGCTTTAATTTTTCCACATATATATATTTTTTCCCTGTAGTTGACTCTGATGAAGTGTAGAATTGCTAAGACATTTAGGATTTATATTTAAAGAGGTCATATTTACTTTCTGCACCCCTAAAAAATTGTAGGATTAAATTTTGCATCCAAAGTCAGTATTTAAGTAAACATTGTAATTTTTAAAAGATGTATAGTCATACAGAAAGTGCTTTATTTTGTAAAATGATCTAAAGGTGAACTATTTCTCAGTAGTGTCCTTTATGTATTTTGGGCATTTTTATTCACTGAAAGGTTTCTAAGATGGAAATAAAGTTTGCATTTAGTGGCTAATGGCATTTGCACCAGTGTATTTACAAGGTATCCGGGGAAGTTCTGAAAGCCAGTATTACAAACTTAATTAGAATGGATATTAAAGTTTCTCATAATAATTTCAAAAATAAGAATATGTGGAAGTTACTAAAAAACTAGCTTTTTTTTTTAGGTACTCTCTACTGACTTACCTTCCTGATAGGTACATTTGTGTATTATGGGTTACGTGTGTATCTGTAAGTTATATACATGCAAGCACGTGGCTACCTGTGTATTACAGCTTTTGTATTTTTTGCTTATTTTTAAAAAATTATTTGGAGTGAGAAAACAATCGTTTTTGAAAGGAATGACTTTTAAGACAATGTAATGAGTACAGAAACTTCCAAAAATTTGAAATAAGACCAGTTCTGCTTCTTTCCAGTAGGTGTTTGATGAACTAAGGTAGATACTGTGGATGAGCTTGTTGGACCCTTACCCATTGCCCCTAATGTCTGAGAAGATCCTCCCTATATTGGAAGACTTTCTTCAACATCATAAAAATTGTCTCTATTACCCCTTGTAAGGGTCAAATAGGTTTTTAGAATATTTTGGGTTGTGTTTAGTATTTATAGACTAACACGGTATGTTATGATATTCCCATGTGAGGCACTAGGTAAGATTACAAAAGCTGCTTGCAAAGTAAGGGTTTTCACCTAATAAACATGAGGATAGCTATCTTCACAATGTGATTCCCCAGAAATTTTTGGTAAGATAGCAGTTAATTAGGAGACACAAATAGGAGAAGGATTGTTAAAAGAGAAAAAGTTTAATCATCCTATACCTTATTTTCTGGTTTTATAGGTATAGTTAAATGTCCTCAGTTAACTGGTAATATTTTTAAAATATTCATATTGATGTTGACAAAATGCAACTCTGACTATATTTACAGTGTAACATATAACATAAAGAAATTCTTTACAACTGTAGAAGTTGGGTAGTCCTTACAAAGGTTCTAACTCATTGTTTTAAAATCATTTTGTTTGTTGCTGCTTTTTAGAGTATTTTTTTCCAGATTATCTTTCAGTAAAGCTAGTTGTGTAATATCAATTGATGGCTTCTCAACCCTCCCCCCCCCCCGACCTTTATTACATTATCTCCAGATTTCTCTCATTAATGGATGTACTTTTTTAATATCCTTTTTGCTCACCATATTCATTGCTTTAAACCCTATTATGGTTACTTTTCACGATAATTTTAGTATATTCTCCTCTTTACCCTTTTATAATAATTTGTTTTAATATCAGTTACGGTTACTTCTGTTCTGATTTTAAAAATTGTAGTTTATCTTAAAATATATTTTTAAGGAAAGTGGAAATCATTAAGAAAAGCATGTTAATTGTGGTTATTTTCTGTATGATGTAACACTACTCTTCCCCCCGTGATGGTTCTTAAACTGGAAAGTAGGTACAGTGTTTTACCCTCAAGAAATGTACTCGATGGAGATCCATGTTTGAATCACTGCATACTGTTCTTCTGGATAAAATATTAGTTGGGGAAATTTGCCTTTCTAATCTTGTTCAGGGTAAAACAAAGTGAAACTAATAGAAAAAACTATGAACCGTTTGTTTGCTGTATTAATGGAGTATGCCTAATTAACATCATAGGTGTGTGAAAACTTGAGGTTTTTTTAATATTAAAATGCTTATGCTAAGATTTAAAAGTTGGACAGGTGGTTTAAGAAAAAAACATATCTTATTTGTTTTACCTTATAGATGAAAAGAAAGTTGGACCATGGTTCTGAGGTCCGCTCTTTTTCTTTGGGAAAGAAACCATGCAAAGTCTCAGAATATACAAGGTAATTTTATGTATAATAACTGATTCTTTCATTATTCTCATATTTCTTTATAGAAGTGATGATCTGAAAGCTTTCCTTTCAGTTTATTCTCAGAATTATAATGCCACTAGCACTGTATACTGTTTAACACATTTTGAGAGCACTGAAAATTGGGAAATCCATCATTTTAAATTAGGAAAAGTAGGACTACCCCGTGACTTTATTTTTTGTTGTTAATTGAAGTAAGACACAACAGAAGTTCTCTTATGAACAAAATTTTTAAATCACAATTTTTTAAGGAATTCAAAAGCAAACCCTAAAATATGAATATGAGCAAATCTATCTTGTTACTATAGCAACAACTGTTCTGGGGTGGCTATTAATATATGCAAAAGTGAAGATACATTTATTAACAGTGAAATAAGCCTCCCAGTTACTAACTAAATCTTATTTCATGAAATTACTGTTAGAAATCCCCTTTTTTGCTTGGTAGGTTATGTTTTTAAAAGCACATACATTTCTACACCCGTAGAATAGTTTCCATAACAACTAAATACAATTGTAGTCTTGTTTCCTGATTCATTCCATCATTTTTGGATTTTGCATCCGTATAAAACTTTTCCCAATCTCATGCTAATGAGGCCCACGTAAGCACAGTATCTATTACCCAGCCAATTAACATGGCTTTGGATGTCATTTGTAATGTGGTTGTTTTAAAATTTAAATGACAAAAGTAGCTTAAGAGCTTTTTGATCTTTTTTGCATAATTTCATTTCTTTAAAAAACTTTATTGAAAATTAGTATAGAAACAATAAGAACTTTATGATGACATTTGTTTCCCCCCCAAATATTTTTGTTTATTTATTTTCTATAAGCTGCATTAAAATTGACATTGTTCAGACATAATTTTTTTTTTATTGAACCGATATCTTTTTTTTTCTTTCAGGAAAAGTTTCTGGTTTTCTTTCATTCAGTTGTTGAAATATTCCTTGCAAATGCTCTCCTGTAAAATTTAGAAATCTTAACAATCAGAATGATTTTATGTACAAAAATTTTAGATAATACAAAAGATAAAGCTATCTTTTAGTTATTCTGAAAATGCTTTCTGTATGATTTTCCCATGTTAACCATTCACCTTCCTTTTTAACCCACTGCCTTTTGGCAGTTTCACTGTGTTTCGGCATTTCCACCAGAGGGTGTGGAGTGATAGAGAGACAGTCAAAATGTTCACTTTGTTTTTGCTTTTCCTTATAATCTTGATAAAGTATTTCCTAGGTGAGAAAGTTGAGCTTTAGTATTAAAAATGTTTTTTTTAAATGTGTGCGTTCTAGTCAAACATATGATTTTGGCTTTCTATTAATTATTGTGACTGATGCTATGATAAAAATATTAAGTTGCTGAATAGTTTTTAAGGCAGCTTCTAGATGAATGGTGAACTTCTACTACAGAACACATTTTTGTAAAAATTTGTCCTTATGTACTCACTTTATAATGACAAAGCACTTGAAAAGGCAAAAGTTTACATATAGCATTTAATATAATATTATTATGTGTTAAAACTAAACAAGCAGCATATTGATTTCCACGTCTTTCTGTAGTTTTCATATTTGGTATTTTGACATTTTTTTACTTTTTTGATATTTTCTAATGAGTTGAAACTTTTTTTCTTTATTTTTTCTTAGAAACTATTTCAATCATGTTTCATTTTAGGGTAGAAGAAAATAGAACTTACCTTTGATAATTTGATACAAGGAAAAATAGATTTAAGAATTGAATGTTAGAGATTTTCTTTGATGCATACAATATTTAAGCAGAGGTGGATGAGATTTTTTTCTGCAAAATGTGATTTTGATACTTTTTAGCAAAATAATCTGATATAATAGATAGAAAGAACTGGGAGAATTGTTTTATTAGTGATTTTTATCAAAGTTTGATATTAAATTACTAAGGTACAATTTGTATGTTCTTTGAATTTAAAACTACCACAGCTCAGTAAGTTTCAGATTACTTTATAAATGTAATTTTTAACTGAATCTTCCTGGTTTTTTCTTCAGATAGCTCTACTTTAAATTTAAATAGTTCAATTAGATATTGAAATTAGAAAGTTAAGTTTAATATAATGTTGATGACATAGTTTAACTACACATCAACTATTAGCTAGATATTTTTAGAAAAGTCAGGTGATTTTAGAGCTAGATCATCTAACTTGCTCACTAGTGACAGAATGAAATTAACTGTCTTAGTTTCAATTATTGGATAAAAGAGTTCAGATGATTTAATTATGTGTATATATATATATATATAAAATGAGCTCTTACTACTTACCTATTTTGAGCAAACACATTTCTAATCAAGGCTTCCTTATTCTGATATATTATTTAGAATAAGCTTTATAAATAATAATAGACAATTGGATAGAAGTAGATGAAGATTGTAAATAATTTAGGCGGCATCCTGAGCAAACTTAATGAATAATGTGACTAGTGCAATAGTTAAGCATACTACTTTTACATGTGAATATTTAAAAACATTAATAAATCTCATGAGCCTTTTTATAAAGGAAATTGAAACTTATATTTAATTATGTCCTTGAAGGCCAATAATAAGAGAATTGGGACCTTTGTCTTCTACAGTAATATTTTAAAGTTATTTTTATGTATCAACAACTTGCAGTTTTGCCATCGAGATTCTGTCATTTGCTTGCATGAGCAGTGCAGGGAGAGTAACAGGTGACTATGTAGGCAGGAGGAAACTTACTCCAAGAATAGCAGAATAGATTCTGTATCCTTGTTTTCTGAGAGCAAGCAAATAAAAATAATAATTAGATTTGGAAATACACCAAGTTATTCTTAGAAGAGTTCATTAATGCTTAATAAACATCTCTCCTTGCTTTCACCCTTGTGTTTCTTGTAGTACTACCGGACTTGTACCATGTTCAGCAACACCAACAACTTTTGGAGACCTGAGAGCAGCCAATGGCCAAGGGCAACAGCGACGCAGAATTACATCTGTCCAACCACCTACAGGCCTCCAGGAATGGCTGAAAATGTTTCAGGTGACATGTCTGAACACAGACTTGAGATGCTTCATTTAATTGTTGCAAAAAATAAGGAAGGGATTAAAGGTTTAGAAGTAATAAAGTACTGTTACGTGCTACACCATGGGTGAGCTTTCACAGCATCATGCTGAGGGTAAGAAGCCAGCCACTTGCCATATAGTGAACTGCCCACAACAGGGAAATCCACAGACAGAAAATAGTTTAATGAGTGCTAGGTGATGCAGGGAGGGGAAATTGGGGCTGATTGCTAATATATATGGGGTTTCTTTTTGAGGTGATGGAAATGCCCCGGAATTGGGTAGGGTGGTCTGGGAACCATTGAAATAAACACGTAAAATGGTAGCTTTTATGTTACGTGAAATATATCTCAATGAAAAATACTATTAAAAGTAGGGAATCTCATTGTAATTTTTAAGTGTATTTATCAGGAGAGTGAGTCTAATGCTTATTTTACATAAATGAGCATTCACATTTTTTATTGCCTTTTAGGTAATAAAATCTTCTTTTCTCCTTTATGTTTGGATTTCTGGGGATACTGAATACTTGGTTCTATACTGCATGGCTAAGTTTAGAAGCTAAGTATTTCAGGGTAATAGAAGAACTCTGCTAATTGTCACTGGTGGTAACTGTACCACTGCCATTACCCTCGTAGCCTTTAAGAGTTCATGCATCTTCTTTTCATCGGTGCCTTGCTTATGTATGACTTACTCTGCTCAGATACCTATTATTGCATTTTATTAGAATTTAAATTCTTTGAACATATCATGAGATTGGCTACAACCAAACTTCGAATGCTATGAATTTTATAGCTCATGATAGTAGTATTAAATTGATTTATCTCTTCTTCCAATGAAATAATGTATATAATTCACATAATAAGCAAAATAGTTGGCATGGAGTAAATATTCACTTACTTTGCAAATAACAAGTAATATAAATATAAATTATGTAAAGTAAAGGTATCTCTGATATTAGCCACCATACTAATATAAACTGTTTCCTTACCTCTGGACGAATTGTACGAATGCATACAGGAATAATAGCTAATAATAGTTGTTAATAGTTAATAATTGTTAATAATAATAGTTTTTAATAGTTGAAAAGGAAGATACTTTATTTGACTTTGTTAATATTTCAGGTTTAAGATACCCACTTATGTAAGTCCTAATCTTAAAATATCCAGACAAAAAACAAATAAATGCTCCCAATTTTTCCTTCCGAAGCGTAAAACTCACTTGAAGCAATGGTAGTTTTAAATGGATTTTAAAAATTGCTTACTGCTCCTCAGGTGATTTCTAAGAAATTAGGATAGCCTTTTTCTTTGGTAACAGAAAGGTTAGAGCTGTAGTTCTCCACAGTGGGTGGATTTTCCTTTGTTTGAAACTTTTTGGTGGTTTTATCTAAGGGGTAGGGGGCAGGACAGGGCTGGCATTCAGAGGCTAGAGACAGTCCCCAACAACTATAAATGCTGGGATTGAGAATCTGTGGGAATGAGAGTTATATTTTATTCGTACAGTTTTTTTTTTTTTTTTATGCCAAGAGTTTTTCCCCTTTCATTTTCATAGTCATTTGTTAATTAAACTGAGCTTTCCATAAGGACCGTCCCTCTTATCAGGTCTTCTACCTGAGATTCACAGATTAACTTTTTCCCTCTATTTATGCCATCAGAATCGCTTGTTTTTGGTCTTATCCATTTAAAAAGAAACTTATCCATCATTAAAATGAAAATAAAATCCAGACATTGATACAGTTGCAAAGAACTAATTTGAAGATTTTTATCATCTCTGATGAAGCCAAGGAGTGGGATGTAGTCTGCTGCATACTTGCACGCGTGATGTGAGCTGTACAGACTCGAGAACAGAAGACGCCAGCTCCCTGTTATTTTTATAAGAAAATAGCAGCATAATAAAAAAAAAATCACACTGTTAGAATAATATTGTCATCATTGGATTCAGCCTCCAAAATATTCATTGTATAGGAAAAGCTCTAGATCTTATCAGAAGGTAGACCAGAGTTAGTTAATTTTGTATGTAGCATGGGTCCATTTTTACAGTGTTTTATATACCAGAATATCCTTTGCTAGCTGTTGAAATATCGCCCCAATTTTAAGAGAACTCTCAGACTTGTGGTTTGTACGTGGGGCATTTGTACTTTATTTCTCACGGGGTGTTTTAGGGAGTCCTTGTACAGAGTTGCTTGTTTAGCTAGCTCCTGCCTTTCTTGATGAAAGGCCCCCACCCTTACTGTATCTCATCAAATCTGAGATGCATCCCAACTTCAATTGTAAGAACAATTGTTTCTTAGAATTAATGAGATTCAATAGAATGCTGGGTTAGCTGTTATCTGTGAAAGGTCCATTTGATTGCTTTTCATATCAGAAGTAGATACAGTGGAAAAAAAACATGTTTTTAGTTAATAGGAATAACAGAATTACCCATACGAGTATAGTATTTTTTTTCCTCCAGATAAATACACTGTAGTGAAGAAATCTAGCAGCAAAAGGTCAACTAGGCAGGTAGATCAGGACCTTTGAATGCTGTTTGTCTCTGACACACCCTCTTTGCTGTATACTGCTCATTATTTTCATGGCTGGTACTAAAATAACTAGAAATGAGTCACTTGCCTAGAGGCGTGTAATGCTTTAATGCCTAACTTGTAGAGAGATATAATTTCATCGTAAAGTGGGGGAGTCATGAGTTGACCTATGTGGTATAGTTGAGGGATAATTAAACTGGCATGATTTCTACAGCTCTGCTGTGGGGGCCTTTAATGATGACTTTTCGGTTGCATAACAAGCAAAGTGGGAGAGCCTGTCCCCTTACTGTTGTGCGATTGCTCCTAAGGCAGTGATACAGCATTGTCTTGGTCCAGCTCCATCTATTCTGATGAAGTGCACTGTACTCATTTTATAAACTGAATGAAAACAAATGATATAGCAGTTTGCATAAAGGGAAACAGAATGCCACTGCAAAATAGAAGCGAAAATCAGAACCAAAACAAAACAAAAACTACCAACCCAGCAATTAGATACTACCTGGATTTTCAGTAGTTGCTGTTGCTGGGTGTTTGGGCAGTCAGGTTGATACTTCAGATTGTTAATTTTGTGGGAGAGGCTCCATTGTTTTTTTTTTTTTGTTTGTTTTGTTATTTGCTTAGACTTTGTATTTGGGTAATAATAATATGGTTTTCCACTTGGAAGTTTTAGACAAGGTAAAGACACCAACAACCTAATATTCTCTTACCTTGAATTTGTGTTCAGAGGTGTCTTGACATAAGAAGAAGCACATATAACTTAAAAATGTCCTAGCACAAATTCTGGCCCTGCCTCTTAATAATTGGGCAGTCCTGTTGATATTTTATAGCCATTCTTGCCTTTAGTATGTTGCTCTGTAAAGTAGATACAAGCAGTAACTAAAATAGATATAACAAAAAAGTCATCAGAATGGAGAAAACATGCGAATTGCTTGAAGTTGTTCTTGGACATATAATGGAAATGGGAATAAATGTTAGTTTCCCTCTTTTGATCAAGAAATAGCCTTTATGAACCTCAGTTTGTTCAGGCCTAAAGAGGCGTTATAGCAGTAGCTTCTTACAAATGTCATCAACTCAGCAGTATTATTTTAATCAAAGCGCACTTGTGTTTCATTAACTGAATATGCTTTGAAAAATATCTGTTATACTCAAAATATTTTAGATGATAAAATAGAATGTATTTGTTTTGAAATTTTAAGTTAAAAGTGCAATAAAACTGCCCTAGTAAAGAATTTGAACTAGCCTCTTAGTAACACTTAATTGTACATGCTGTCTAGTTTATTATATTGAGATCTTATTTGCTAGTCAACAAAATATTATAGCAGGATAGTACCAAAAGAAAGTGAACTCAGCGTTACTTTGCAATTGTATTTAAAACAGTATTATCAAGAAACCTTGTGTGTAGAAGAGTTGAAGAAAATCATATATTTGGCTAGAGAATACTAAGGGAAAATGTCTGTTTAATAGAAGACTATATAAAAGCAGAATCAAGCAGATTTTTTGGTTCTTCAGAAAGCAAAATCCTTTCATTTCTTTGAGTCAGAACTTTATGTAAATTGGCCATAACAGTTAGAGCTCTCCTACCTGTTGTGGATGGTTAAGCACTCCAACCCCAGGGCTGTTCAAACAAACTGGGCTCAAACAGTCTGGAGGCACTAGAGAAGAGTTGTTTACATGAAAAGCAGACTCAACTACTGCTCAGTCATAACATAGACACCTGAATGGGACGGTTGGAATCATCTAGACTAGTAACCACTGCTGCTTTGTGAGTCACCCCCTCACTGCCAGTTGAGTTATTGATCTAAACATAAATGTTCTCAGCCTCACCTTGACCACTGAATCAGACTTTTGGATATCTTAAGTTGCAGGCCTTTGGGAACCACCCAGCCCCTCATTATATAGGTGGGGTCTCAGACTCAGGCTAATTAGGGGACTTCTATGCAGTTCCCAGTGAGTTTACTGGTAAAGCCTATGCCCCTGATTACACAGTTCAGTACTCCTGCTCTTCACTACTACCTGTATTTCTCATTACCTGAAATAAAATGACAGATCCATGGGGAATATTCAAGTTGGTATGTGCAATTTTGTCCACAAATTAAATTTTGTTTCTCTTTATCCTTCTGAACTCAGAAGGTTTTCCTGTCTCCCTCAATATATTCCCATAGAATTTTACTGCAAAAGACCAAAGAAGGATGTTTCTTTTCTTTTCCAGTACAACTACTATTCAGAACAGAAATGATTATTAGTCTGAATTATCCAACATTTTACAGATAAACTAAAGCCTGCAGAGGTTAAATTGTTAGCTAATTAGTGGCAGTATCTCCTCCAAAAGTTGGGTTTTCAGTGCTCTTACTGCTATTCCTCATTAAATGTTGTTGTGGGTTGTTTTTGTTTTAATATAGCCACTAACTGCAGATTTTCAAGTTAATGCACACTTTCCTTATCGCTAAACTGCATGAATCTTACATTTGGAGTCAAAGCATAGAAATCTTAGTGACACTGTAAAAATGCAAAACAGAAACATTCTAGAGAGTATTAAGATAGTGTTGGCACATTAGTTTCTGGTGGTTTATCAATTCATTCATTTATGGGCAAATACTGGTATGTTCCTGTATGGTAGACCCTACTTTGGATCTGGGGTACAATTGTGAGCAAAACAAATAACTTTTTATAGAACTTACATTCCAATCTATAAAGGAATGGGGTTGGTTGGATAGGAACTGACTTGCAATTCTCAGAGAAGGAAGTAAACATGGTTATCTGGGAAAGAATGTTTTAGGAAACACAGATGAAAAGGTCCCGAAGCAGAGCATGCCTTCCCTGCGTGAGGCCTAGGCTAGAGCAGGATGGGGAAGGTACAAAAAATTAGAACCTTGCAAGCAGGCCAAATAAAGACTTTGGTTTTTACTTTGGGGGAAGTAGGGAGCCCCTGGAGGGTTTTAGCTATAGGAACTCCTGACTACTTTGTGGAGAATAGAAGGAGAAGGGCACAGTAGGAAACTGGGCAGGCTGAGTAACAGGGAGGAACTTAGACCCATGTAGTGATGGAGAGATTCTGACTCTGCTTTAGTATAGGCACAGAGAATTCACTGATGACAGAACCAACTGACAGGGCGGAGTTAGGGAGTCAGGGGTGCTGGTGTTTTTGCCTGAGTAACTAATAGAGTTGAGATACATTTTACTAAAATGAGGAGAACTGTGGGTGTGCGTACTTGGAGGAAAATCATGAATATGTTACATTTGTATTAAATATCCGAGAATATATGTTGAGTAAGCAATTTTATATGCAGGTCTGGAGTTCAAGAAGGAAATTCAGGCTAAAAAAAGTAAATGCGTATATAGGTCAACCCTTTGGTGGAAGCTTCTAAGAGATAGTATTTAAATGAATTAGACTACTGGGCTGTGTGTACATGACCAGTGGGAACAGTCTCGTTTACCATGAGGGTTTTAGCTTATTTTACTAATCTTTGTCAATGGTATACTTTTCAGTAAAATATCACAAAGTAACATCTGCTGAATGTATATATAATTAAATCAAAATACAATTTAAATTTTATTTGACTTGTTAAAGTGTTTAAAATGGAAAATATTGTTTAAAGTCTTAGAAGCATTTTGCTGTATAGGCATACTTTTTATCTTAAATATATAGAAATTTCTAAATCCTTGACAAAACATATTTTTTCTCTTTGTTGGCAGTTGCATACCATCAATTGATACTGGATTTTACTCCTTTTTTTAAAAATACATTAAAAAGACAAAACACTAAACATGTATAGAATTTAAGTCAGAATATTCATAGTAACTATCAATAAAACTAACATATGTAAAGTTTATAGAATAGTAATACTTTGAAAGATTTTACATAACACTTCCCAAAGTTTTTTCAAAACACACTCAAATAGGCAAATGAAATTAAGAAGTTTACATTAAAATTATTCTGCTGTCAAGTGCTTTAATTACCAGGTCAGCACCATTTACGGTAAAACAAGTAAATCAGAGTTTATAGTGGTTATACTAGATGATCAGAGGTTGAGTGGAGATTAGCAGTGTAAGTTTTATCAAGGTAAATTCTGAACCAGGATTTAAGACTGTGTCAGGGGGGAAATAATCGAACTTCAGATTAACTGCCTTTAATTGGCATTGTGTGTGCACAAATATGAATGAATGCTCTCCATTTCTAGCTGTAAGGTAGACCCTGACCAAAAGGCGAGAACTCAGGATGGTCTGGTGTGTGCAGTAGAGTAATGGGAACTAGTGCCTGTGAACCCTCACAGGCCAGTGGGGTGTCCCCAGGGGCTTCACGGCTAAGTAGGAGTGTTGGTGACAAGTACTGTGGGAGTACTACTGACTTGTGCCCGCGATCCACACTTTATGACAGAAAAGAAGAAATTGTGTTTATTTTATATTCCATGGCAGTAAATACTTATTTTAAAAAGTGCTCAAATAAAGTTTGCTGTGTCCTCATAGCTCAGTTTTCAATTATCATCTATTTCATATGTTATGAAATCCAGGTTCCTAGTTTGAACAAGAAATGGAACGATCAAATCCCAGATGTTTCTAGCCCAAATCTCACCTATTGTTTTCCTTGACTCACTTCCAAAGTGGAGAGAGCAATTCCATAGGTGCTTCCATCAGCTTGCTCAAGGTGTTCTTTCAGTTATTGCTAGGTGAAGTAAATGGCTAATATGAAGGAAAATTCTAACATTTTCAATTAATTCACACAGCATTTTAGTTTTTTCACTGTAAGAGTCAGGTATTCCTCACTATAAAGAAATACATGAGCATACTTTTGAAGTAAAATTATGTGTTTTGGCTTTCTATAATGTAGTACTTTTATTTCTTACCAATCTTTTGTTCTTTGTCATATTCTAATTTTACTAATAAGTCAGCTACTATTTTCTATTGCCTTTCTGATTTTTATCTGAAATAATTTCACAAAACGAATCAGAGCCCTTTTTCTTTGGAGAAGACACTAGTCAGATGTGCAGCATAACCAGATATTATTTTTTTTCTAAATGATATTGCCAGTCTAAACTCTCAGATGAGTGCCTTATTAATTTACATTGTTTTATGGTGCCAACTGGAAAGAAGCTACAGAAAGGAAAATCATCTGTCAAAATTCCCAATTAACACAGAAGTCGAAATTGTTGTTTTCTAAGTAGAATTTTAGTTTTTCAACCAGTATTTTGATGGTAGATGAACATACAGCAATTATACTAGTGTAATTAAAAAAAATTTTTTTTTCCAAAACCATTCTTATTTTTATATTTATTGAGATAGCTGGTAAACTTGGTACGACTAAATGATTACCATTTCAGTGCTCTCTGGAGAAGTATCACTAGAAACTGTCACTTATCTTTTTTGTAGACGTGGATTTCCTTTTTGAGTTTATAACTTGAGACAGCTGTTAACATAATAAAACTTTTTAATTCCTCTTGATAGAGCTGGAGTGGACCAGAGAAATTGCTTGCTTTAGATGAACTTATTGATAGTTGTGAACCAACCCAAGTAAAACATATGATGCAAGTGATAGAACCCCAGTTTCAGAGAGACTTCATTTCCTTGCTCCCTAAAGAGGTAAGAATAATCAGTTTTATTTTTCACTGGGTGCTATTTGAAACTAAAACTCCACAGCTGCTACCTTTAAACATTGTTATGCTAATTATGGTATTCAGTATCTTCAGTTTACCACTCTTAATTAGCATTAAAGAGGACTGTAAATGATAAACTGCGTTACCTTAATACAGTTTTTAAAGTTTGTCTGTGGACTAAATGGCTTTCTTCTACTACTGGAATACATACATGTGAGGTCAAGCTATTGATTTTTTTCCCCATGCTATTTGAAACCAATCCTTAACATTGTTTTGATATGTTTATTTGTAATAGTAGACTTCTTTAATTTTCTGATTTTATTCAAATAGTAATGTTTCTTCTAATTTTGTTTGCCCTGAGTTTGTGATTAATAGTTTTATGATTCTATTGTAGTTTTCTATTATTTATATACTGTGTAATTATTTTGAAATATTTGCATTTGTATACGTATGTCCCTCTTTAGGCCCTCTGACACACTCACAATCAGTGGCATTTTTAGAGCATTTCTTTTGGAATTATTTATGCCCATTTGCTTTTATACTTTTACATAAACTGACACTTTTATCATAGATTATGATCATTTGAACATTCTTGACTGTAAAATGGGGCAGAGTTTTATTAATGTTATAGTTTTCAGAGTTTTCGTTTCTGTCAACAAACAGAAATAATAGAATAAATAATCAATGTCACCATGATTTATATATTTACAAATTATGTCATTAATTATGTATCAACTAAGAAGACAGTGTAAGATATTAATGGCATTGAAAGTGATTCTGTAACTTCAAATTTAAAGAGAAAGGAATTGACTTTTTTTCCCAGATAACTATCCTAAATATTCTAAGGTCATTAAAGTATAATCCCAATAATTTCACATTGGATATGAATAACATAGTTTCTAACCATAACACCAAGAAAAAAGCAAAATGGAAAAAACCCTTTTTTTTCTGAAATGTTTCTTCCTTGGAGTAATTTTTTTTTCAATGACATTGTTCCAGAAAAAAAAATTTCATTATTCCTGGCTCATTCTAAAACTGAACGCTTTGAGTAGATTTTTGGTTCATAAAGGTGACCTAAGTTGTTTTTGCTTCCAAAAGGATAATAGGAGCATTTTTATAAGTATGTGACTAAAAATGAATTTATTCACCTTTAATATTGTCCTGTAATTTCCTTTGCTCTCAGCCTTAATTTTGATGTAGTATTTTTGTAAGATGTAGACTTCTCATAGTCTAGTTTGTTTCCTGAGTCTTAACTAAGAGGGAATTTTTGTTTTCTTTAGATTTGTGTAGCAACTTCTGAATACAAAAATGAAATTTAAAATCTGAAGAATCCCATGAAAATATCTTTAAGAATCTAAGAACTAAGCACAAATTATTGATAACCAGGGTAAATGCAGTAAGATTTTCTAGGATTACATGTTCTTTAAAGATTGCCTGAGGGAAAAGTGAGGCTCTGTGAGAGAGCCAGAGCCAGTCCTGGCTTGACACTATCATCTGTTTCCCTTTTTTCCACTATGGGGGAAAAATTTTTTCTATTTTGAAAAATGTTTTATTTTATATATGGAGAAATATTGGTATAGATTTAAGTCCTTATGGAAATTAACCTCATATCAGAGACTATGTACTATCATTATTTAAAGCACTATTTCCTTCATGTCAGGAAATGCACTTATCTTAATTTTCTTATAATTCCTTTCAGATCTCAAAGCTCTTTACCAACATTTACCTATTTATCTCAAAAACCTTGACAAAAATCTCACTAGTCTCACATGGGAGGCTTGTGATTAACAGCATTGTCCTTATTTTGTAAGTAAATACCAAGAAAACCATAGTGATGTAGTAGATAATCTAGAACAAAACCTAAATTCTTGATGTAGGATCAGCCAACAGTTTCTGTATTTCCTTTCCTTTCTTTCACTGCTTCTGTCCACTGATACACAGCAATTCTGAGAAAGTAATAGCTACTCTTTAAGTATAATATTGTAGTTTTTATATATCTTTTAGAGAAAAAAGTAACAGCTCTCACTGTTAAACGTTTGAGCAGAGAAAAGGTAATTTTCTGAAGTAATTTTCAAGTTTAAGAGCTTCTATCTGGTAGAAGTGGTCCTTAGGAAGAATTTAGTAGTCTACATTTTACTTTTAAAACAAATGAAGAGAAAACTGCATTAACCATACCATTTGGCATAATTATAAGAAAAAACTATAAACTCCACTTGGGTGTTGTGGAGAAGTAGCTGAGGGCAGCACCTCTCTGTCCCCTACAAGGAGCCCTCTGTGACGACCGTGCTTTGAGGAACTGGTGTAACTTCTCTTTAATTTACATGGAGAATTATGTCATGAATTGCTATTCCCTCTTTGTTTGGCAGTTAAAAGTCAAAAACCATGGAAGATATTCTTGCCAGCATATTTGTGATCTACATTTTCCCTGATGTAATTTACTCCTTTTCTGATTGCATTTTTACTGGTTCTGACTTTCTTACTCACATTTTTCTGTTCGGCTTTGTGTATTTTCTGTAATACCTAGATGTTTTGTTAGAGCTGGCTAGATGTGGATAGACAGTACTAAGTTGAAGATCACTGTTGAGTTAGTTTGTTATGTTAAAGTTTGCCAGTTACCTATGGAGTTGGCAACTTTCTTTGGCACCTGAGTATTTCTGTACATTTCTCTTTAGTGCTTGCAAGACTCTGGATTAGAGGATCTCTTAATCACCAGCGATGAAGGAAATCTTGCCTGTTGATTTTAGTATATATCTTTGAGATCTAAGATGCTCTGGATTTGTTTAACGGCCTCTAAGATTTGTTGAAAGTTTCTGTTAACTACTTCAGCTAGCTAACTAAAGCAAAAAATAGACTTTCTCCTATGATCATTTAAATATATTAGGCATTCAATAACATCTCTTTTCCACAAATATAACTTTATGCCTAATAAATTCTATTTTAAATATGTTTCACATAGATGATAACTAATGTGGTGTAAAACTATGTTATGCTGACAGTAAGCAAATTTGCTCTGTCTGATAATTTCAAAATAAGTGGGTTAAGGAGTATCCATTTAAAAGTACAGTATTGATATGTCTGTATGTGGGTATACCTATAAAGTGATCATTGATGATAATTATTAACAAAGTTACACTTTCATTTAAAATGACTCATTTTCCATATATAATGCAGAATGGTCATCTCTGACAGAACAAAAGTAATTATTCCACAAAAATTTTCTGTCTTTTGCCAATAGTAGTAAAATTAAATGTTGGCTTGTTGAAGTACTTGGTAATTGAATAAGCATACCCAGAAACTGCCATTCCCTTTTTCTTCTATTTCTTTTTCCTTTATTTATTTGAGTTGGCTTTAATACAACGGGAACAGAATTTTGATATCATTGCTAAGTAAAATATACAATTCTCTCTGACCCATCAAGAAAATCCCCATAAGCAATATGAAATAATTAGGATCCAATTACTTTCATATGTGTATGGAGCATTTAATAATTATCCCCTTTTGTCATTTACAGTGGAAATGTATTAATATTTGAAAAGTTTATCATTGTTACAATAAACACTTTGATGTGATTAAAAAGCTATTATCTATATTTAGCAGAAGTGATCTGAAATCAACCATATAGAGCTTATAGATGTCTCTTTAAGTCTTTTCTTCAGTAAATTTATATTGAAGTGAGGAGATAGAGTAAAATAGATGGACAGCAGATTCTTGTTGAGGCTCACACAACAAAGATAAACAAGTATTCCTTAAAGAGGTAAGAGACAGTGAGGTTCTGAAAACCACTAGCATGTTTGGATCTTTAACCTCTGATGTTTACTTGTCAAGCACTAGAAGGTATTGTCTTTCATTTTAGAAAATAGTAGGTAGCATTATATTGTAGTTACCTATACATACTTCATCCTATAGAGAATAATTAACCATTTGTTTTTATAATTGAAAAGTACTATGCCGCTGCTTTTTTTTTTTAGCTGGCACTTTATGTGCTTTCATTCCTGGAACCCAAAGACCTGCTACAGGCGGCTCAGACATGTCGCTACTGGAGAATTTTGGCTGAGGACAACCTTCTCTGGAGAGAGAAATGCAAAGAAGAAGGTGAGATTCAAAATCACATGGAGAAAATGTTTGTACTTGGAAGAAGCAAAGTGATTTTGAAAACAAGTCGATAAAAATTAACTAGTTTCATGTGCAAGTAGAATAAGGTAGTAAAAAAAATGAGAGAGGAGAAATATGGCAGCTTATTAAAGACTTAAGACTGTACCTTCACTTCTGTTCACCTGTTTAGGTAAAATCCATGCGAGCCCTCCAGTGAGCCCTGCACACCTAGCAGGTGTATTTGACTTGAGTTCCACTCTGCATTCCACTCTCCGGTAGATTTACTAAATAGTGGAAAAGTCAAGTTGAGAAGACGATTTAAAAGGAACCTAAAATATTTTGTTAGCAATTAGATACGCAAATATCCACAATCTCATTTCTTCCACAACCTGTATCAAACACCAGGCATTCTACATGCTGGGAATCATGCTGGGAATTTAGCGGTTGAGCTCCTACTTTCTCTAGTTCATGGACCTTAAATTCTTTTTTTCTTAGTAAATGAATAGATCCATATTAATGAAAGAAAAGATTTATTTTTCCAGTAACCATCTAGAAAAATGTTTTTTGAACAATATGGAAAAGTGGGATTTGCAACATTTTTGAGAATCATGGTGCATGAAGCAGATGCTCTATCAGTTATCGTCCCCTTCATGGAGTTAATAGCTGAACGGGGAGCTCTCAGAGCTTGTTGGCAAAGGGCCAGGATTCTGGTTTCTAATTCTCTTACCTTGTCTTGGGTGAATCAGTGAAACCATCCCTTCTCAAGGGTCTATATACAGGAAAGGGGATTAATTATCCCAGCTATTCGCTCTGTCATAGAAACATTAGTTTAATGATTTCTAAAAACATTTTAATGATTTCTTAAAACATCATATTAACAGGTGTGACATAAAATTTATTATTTTAACCATTTTTAAGTGTATGGCTAAGTGGCTTGAGATGTGGTCATATGGCTGCACAGCTATCAGCACCACCTAGCTCCAGGAAGTTTTCGTCTTACCTAGATGAGACTCTAGTCCATTGAATAACAACTCTTGTTCTCCTCCCGACACCATTCTGTTATCTAATCTAGGTATTTGATTTTCTAGGTGTCTTATATAAGTGGAATCATAGATTTTTCTGACTGGCTTATTTTACTTAGCTTAGTGTCTTCAGGGTTCATCCCTCAGTAGCATGTCAGAGTATCCTTTTTTTTTAAGGACAAATAATATTCCACTGTATGTATACACCACTGTCTATCCACTATCCACTGGTGGACGCTTGGATTGCCTCTGTCTTTTGGCTGTTGCATATAGTGCTCTGAACGGTATCCCTGAGCATGAGTATAATGCTATGAATGGTATCTCTGGGCCTGAATAGCTGCTTGAGTCCCACCTTTTAATTCTTTGGACTGTATAGGCCATAAGCGGAATAGGTGGGCCCTATAGTCATTCCCTGTTTAATTTTTTTGAGCAGGTGCCATACCATTTTCCATAGCAGTTACACTATTTCATATTCCCACAAACAGCCCAATTTCTGTACATGCTCACATTTTGAAAAACACATAAAATTGTAAAAAATATATAAATATAAAAACATGCCACACAAAATGTAAATTTTATGGTGTTTTGTAATAGCAATGTTAGAAATTGTACAGTGCTGTGCCTTTTGGAGGTTTTAAGCAAGTGGGAAATGAACCATAATATAAAATATGTCATTTGTATTATTGGTGAAAGCAATTACACTCTTTAACCCTTAAAACTTAGGTATTGATGAACCATTGCACATCAAGAGAAGAAAAGTGATTAAACCAGGTTTCATACACAGTCCATGGAAAAGTGCATACATTAGACAGCACAGAATTGATACTAACTGGAGGCGAGGAGAACTCAAATCTCCTAAGGTAACTGAACTCTTAACTAATGTGCCAGAAGCTGTATTCAGTATTAGGATCTGGTGTGTTCTCCTACTTCTTGGCAAGCAATAGAACTTGGTCCCTAACTCCCACCAAAAGTAAACAATATATTTTACTAAAAGTGCAGCTGACAATATTTGTCTGTTGTTGATATCTCTAGTCTGGTAGCTAATTGTACTGGCATAAAAAATGAGTTGCTATGCATGTTGTTCTAGCTTATCTAAATGAAAATTTCTGAATATCGTGTTGAATTTTGTGTCAAATACTTTCTACCTAAGAATTTGCTCCCTCTCTAACATCATAAATTGAACAGGTTTTTTTTTTTTTTTAAGGAGAGCCATGTTTAGATTTTCTGATGATTTTTGTGAGTTTTTATTTTTATAGATTTAAGTTTGATTCTGATTTTCTGATTTTTTTTGCCTTCAACTTTGCAAGTAAATAAATAATTACAAAATAGATTAAAATTATCAGATGTTTTTACAACTGGGAAGAAGTAACTTGGGGAGAAACCTTTGTATTCACTTGATATATATGTATATGTATACAATAATATGTATGTAATATTCTGACAAGCTTTTTGTTGGAAGCTAATTACAATTATTGTTATTAAGTGTTTTTGTTTTTATGTATCACAGTTGCAAAAATTCTTTTGGCTTGAACAGATAAAATAATGAATGATTTAACATTCATATATGTTTGAAACACTTTTTTGAGGTCCTGAGGCAAAATTTTTAATAGTTGGTGTATCAAGTGTAAATAAAAATATGGAGACAAAAAATGTTTAATGCTTGATTCACCAGCTAAGAAAAATGATGCTTCATACTTTATATAAATTTTAATTCTAAAAATTGACTACAGATTGTTCTTCCTATTGGTGACTCCAGTTTTCTTGTCATCAGTATTTTTAGAAATATACTTTAAAAACATACCTAATCAGTACATCTGTCTTGTAGGTGCTGAAGGGACATGATGATCATGTGATCACATGCTTACAGTTTTGTGGCAACCGAATAGTTAGTGGTTCTGATGATAACACTTTAAAGGTTTGGTCAGCGGTCACAGGCAAAGTAAGTGCTACTTTTTCCACTTCACAAAGTCTCCGTTTCGTGTGCAGATTTCCCCGCTGTCTGAAAGTGTAGTGTACTGAACTTGAGATGAATCGTTGGCTTAGTATTTGGCTCTGGAAAACTGTTACCATTAAATTAAAAGGACAAATGTTGAGCATTCTCAGGCCCAAAAGCTAACCTGTGAAACCACATCAAACAGGAATGTCTGGAGTTGAATACTGGGGTGGGGGAAGCTGTACACCTATGGAAAGACCAACTAGTGATTCTTTTTTGACCCTCACTAATTTTTTTTTTCAATTTAAATATTTAATATTTTTGCATATTTAACAACTGCTTTAGGAATGAGGGCATTTTTATTGAGTATTTTTTTTTTTACAATAAGATAATAGTTTATTTTTACATCACATTGTGCCTTTTTCCATCTCAGTTGTCATCCCTGTGGGCTTCCCATCACCAGATCACCAGTGTGCCATCACCACAGTCCAGTGCACTTCCCTCCCCCCACCATTGACCCTCACTTATTTTGATTGCAAACATCAGAGCTTCTCTTTTAGCAGTTTTCTTGGTATGATAATAGTGGCTCTTATGACTGGAATGTCACTAGTTTTTTTTCATTTAGTAGCTTGTCTGTATTTGTGATTTAGGGAAATTGAGGTGTGCAGATGTGCTTTCTCTTTTTCCTGGCCTAATTTTTCTACCTTTATTAACCACTTTCTCTT
The DNA here is from genome assembly GCF_000260355.1 of Condylura cristata. Taxonomy (NCBI): domain Eukaryota; kingdom Metazoa; phylum Chordata; class Mammalia; order Eulipotyphla; family Talpidae; genus Condylura; species Condylura cristata. The sequence goes on along the minus strand of NW_004567119.1, from coordinate 11,599,532 downwards.
GAATCTTCTTCAGAAATATATATTGAGGAATATTTGTGTGTCCTTTGTTAATAACCTACTTATATAAGCTTAGTGGTTAAATAAATCCCTTTTGAGTTAGGCATGTTAAACCCTGGGAGTTAAGCAGACCAGCTGTTTATATAGGAATTTGAAGAACAGCCCAGGCAATCAGCTTGACTGCCTACAACATGATATACTATAATGGTTCTCTAATGATTGCTTTTTTCCCTCCTGTCCAGTGGAGAATATTTTCATGAATTAAGTGATTGACGATTGACCACCTAATAAAAATATCAGAAAGAAGAAAGTGTGCCGGGTTGGGGGAAAGTGATGTGTCTTTTAAATGTCTTAAACTTGTTGTTTGACTCTTGGGGCAAGGATCTTCTGAATATTACAAGTCAGATGTTAAGAAAAAATTAAGGCAACTTTATATTTCCATACTATAATATTAGTTTTGGATTTATTTCAGGGCTTTAATGTCTGTCTAAACTTGTTGAAAAGTGCCTTGCCTGGCTTCTAACTACTGCCTTGGGGCAGATTCAGATGAATCGTAGTATGTAGCCACACCCAACACTGGTTTTCTTTCACTGAATCCATTCCCATGGAGGAAATCAAGTGGCAACTGTAGTATTATTTCATCCAGGAGCACAGGCCAAAGTCATGCTACTTTACTGTGAAGATTTGCTTTCTGCATACTTGTTCCCCTGTCGTGTGTGTGTGTATGTGTGTGTGTGTGTGTGTGTGTGGTGCTAAACCAAGAAAGCGATAGAGTGATGGGATCATGTTAAATTGATGTGAAAATCATTTTCTGATCGAGTTAATACTTGCATTGCAAATTGTATTGGGCTACTGAAATATTATTTGAATCATTTTTCTTGCCACCCAAAAGTAATCACCTTGTTTTTCCAGTGTCTGAGGACATTAGTGGGACACACAGGTGGTGTGTGGTCATCACAGATGAGAGACAACATCATCATTAGTGGATCTACAGATCGGACTCTCAAAGTGTGGAACGCAGAGACGGGAGAATGTATACATACCTTGTACGGACATACCTCCACTGTGCGCTGCATGCATCTCCATGAGAAAAGGTGAGGGGCATCTCCGTGCAGGGGGTTCCCCTTTTGTTACTTTCGTGTAGAACTGGCTTGTATAATACTTAAGCATCTCATTGAGAGAGTGATCACATGCTCTTCAATTATTCTTTAATTATCACACTGCAGATTTTTCTACGCTAAGGCAATTACGTATTGCCTTAAAATTGGAGGTTTGCCTTTAAATTTCCTCTCTCGTGTTGCTTCCTTCTTGAAACTGCACTATCTAATCTTGAATGATGCCCTACTTTATTCTACATCTTTGATGACTCATCATCCTAAAGAATATGGTTTTCCTTTTTTTATTTTGATTGTATTTACACTGTGTTTCTGTTAGAGGGGAAATTCAGTCATTCAGGCTTGAAACTGATGTTCTTTGATTATTCATCCACATTATTTCCCCTCCCCCACCAGCACTCCTGTGGGTTGTAATTTATTCCCTCATCACCTTGAACTATTGACATAGCTTTCAGACTTGGTCTTGTCACCTTCCCATGGCCAACAGAGTGTCCTCTGGTGATGGTGGTAGCACTGCCCGCTGAGAACCTTCTGTTGCCTGCTGAATTAAGGAAGAAACCCTGAAGCCAGCTTTCAGAGTGGCTTCATTCAGCCAGCCAGACTGCGTGCCTTTTTCCTTCAGTGCCTTTGCCATTGTTTTTATCTCTTTCTGCAAAAGCCTCTCTACTAAAGTCCTTTCTGTCCTCTGTTGGTTTGTCTTCATGGTACCCCTGTTAAACAAAGGTGATTTCTACTTCACTTGTCAAATGAGGTCTGTCTTAAAGGCCCTGACAGTGAATGTGCTCGTCCTTACCTTTATTCTGTCCATACCATGTTCTTTATGAGGAGACACTACATTAAGCTGATTTCACACTAGATTTGTAATATGTGAAGAAAAGTACTTTTCATTTGTAATTTGAATCTATTTTGAACAGTGTGCTCTACTATTAAAATTTGGAGGATTGGTATCAGGAGACCTTGCAATTTCAGTCTCCATTATGTTCTGACTTAAATCTCTCTGCTTCCATTTTCGGCTCTTCCAAATGTGGAAACTATAGCCTTCCTTTATCTCTCAGCAATGACATAAAGATACCTGAGTTTTCAGATCTCCTTTGTAATCCAAAGATGATTGTAGCAGTTGCATCACTTCAGTCCTCAGGGGAATATAACTTCAATAGTGGGCTAAATTTTTAAAGGGACTTCTGTTGCTTCTATGTGTGTGTCTTCTAAAATCTTGAGGTATTAATTTCTCCATAACCTATAGGATGTTTGTAAATATAAGCATAAACAAGCTTTGTCTGAGAACACATCTAAGCTGGTTAATTTGCCCAGAATATATGGTGTTAAGCACATCTCTTTATCTGTTTAAGTTCCCAATTCTGATTTGTTGAATAATCTCTATTGATTTTTTTTCTAATTACAAAGGGACTATGTGTTCATTATTAAAAATTTGAGAAATGGCAGTAAGTATTAAAGAAGAAAATTAAATTTTAATGCTGCCACCCAGAATTCCCCTTTAACACTTTGTACACGTTGCCCGTTAGCATTTTTTTCTAAAATCAAGATCATAATGTATATATTTAGAACTGGCTGCTGCTGCTTCTTTCTTAAATACACTACAGCAGCTCGCAAGCTGTTCTACCTAACCCCACGGTGCTTGCTGCTCAAGCTGTCACAGGTAGGGAAACAAAACAGGCGGAATTTGGCTACCAACTTCCCATCCCAATAGTTGAGGATAGCTCAACTTTTACATGTGTATATATATCAAGGTTTTCCATAGGATATTTTTGGTGAACAATTTCATCTCTATAAGAAGTTTCATAGCCATTGACTTTATAGATCATATTCTATGTGTCATGAAACATTCTAATACATGTTTTCTCCTCCCCTCCCCCAGAGTTGTTAGCGGTTCTCGAGATGCCACTCTTAGGGTGTGGGATATCGAGACAGGCCAGTGTTTACATGTGTTGATGGGTCATGTCGCAGCAGTCCGCTGCGTTCAGTATGACGGCAGGAGGGTCGTCAGCGGAGCGTATGACTTCATGGTGAAGGTGTGGGACCCGGAGTCGGAAACCTGCCTGCACACGCTGCAGGGGCACACCAACAGAGTCTACTCCTTGCAGGTAAGGGGGCCGCTCTTCCACCGCAGACACGCTGTTGCCGAGCCAGACGAGTGTTTTCCTCAGATGAGCACTATCAGTTTGCTGATCCAGGACAGTCCAAAAAAGATAAATCAAGTTATCATACTGTTTACATGCACTTTAAAATTGGCATAAAGAAAGCATACATTTTGGAATTATTTAAATGATTGCTTTCAGTCCACTTTCCCGCTAAAATACAAATACTTGGCTTGAAACCTTGAGACTCTGGAGTCCTGAGTTTTGCTGTTCGTGAATGAGTAGATGGTCTCATAGCAGAATAACCTGGATTTTAACAAACTGCTTAGCAGGGGATTAAGTGGGTCCAACCCGCCCTGTGCCATGCTGGCTCCAGGTTGCGGGCCGCATGATGGTGAGTCCCCCCAGGTGGAGCAGCCTTTCCGCCTGCAGCTCTCAGACTCAGGGGTCGCCCTGGGGGAGAGAAGCGAATCTGACAAAGCTGATGCTGGCCGTCTTACCTTTGAAGCTGCTATCCTTGATGCGGGGGCTGTATTTGGAGATAAGTAACTAGAGCAATAGCAGGTTTAGGAAAGGGGTCTTGTCTTGTTTGTGAAAGGCAGCATTTTGAACTCAAAGATACTTCCTACTGCTCTCCTCTCCCAGGGGCCGCCCGTGAGTGATGAGCAGATCGGTGCGTCACCCAGCGGCCACGGCGTTGCTCCCCACTCAAGGCTGCTGCCTGTATCATGAAAAACTGACAGGCAGCAAGGGTGTTTGCTAAGTTAGAAAAGGTCATGAATTGGAAGGGAATTGGCTGCAGTTCTTTTTATGTTTTATGATATGCTCAGAACCTTAATGGTTATAATATTCTCGTTTAAATAAATCATTAGGTTGAGAAAAGAGGTAGCAACATTTTTACAGATCTCCTGGGAACCGATAAATTATTTATTGACTTGTGGCATAGCTGGGAAGCTGAGAAGAGGGCTCTGTAGCTTGTTTTGTTTCGAAGACGACGCTACCCCTCTCCCCCCAGACACCATTACGTTGGCACATTTCCTAATTAGCTCTAGGTGCTTATAAATGGAAGTTTTACTTTATGTACAGTTTTTAATGGAACTTACTTTTGAACAGTCAACATGATCTCCAGCCCTTCCATAAGCACGCCCTTTCTCTCAAGCTGTCAGCTTCGGCGTCCGGTTCGGAAGTAGAACTCCACTGGCAGACCTCGCCGAGTGCCCCGTAGGAGCCGTAGTGCCTGCGTGTGGCTAGCCAGCTGGAAAATGATTGTCGTAGTTTTTTCAATTTTCTTTCTTAATTGTGCCTGCATCTTGTCTGAAGCCACTGACCATAGCAGTCAGCATTTCTGGGAACACACTGTAGACATGCTCGATCGTCTGCACTTCTCGGACCTCATTCTGCTGGCATTCACCGTTCCCATGCACTCCTCCCCTCAGCCACTAGGGCTAATTCGACAGTTTCTGTCCTTGCCACCTAACAAGCTGTGTCTGTTGTAGTTTGATGGCGTCCATGTGGTGAGTGGATCTCTTGATACATCAATCCGAGTTTGGGATGTGGAGACAGGGAATTGCATTCACACGTTAACTGGACACCAGTCGTTAACAAGTGGAATGGAACTCAAAGACAATATTCTTGTCTCTGGAAATGCAGATTCGACAGTTAAAATCTGGGATATCAAAACAGGACAGTGTTTACAAACATTGCAAGGTAAGTATTGTGTCCTGTTTTAGTTGTGTCATTAAAAATGAGGTCTTTAGTCAAAAGAGAATTTTGCCTCACAAAAAGCTAAGCCTCATACAAACTGAAAATGCTTATTTTAGATAAGTGTATGAGCATTTTCATTTCTACTTCACAGAACTAGGCTACCCTCAATAAAGAAAGCATTTTAAATTGTGTCTTTTGATATAGATTTGTTTAATCACTTTTGTGTGCAGCATTAACTCTACCTGACCTTAAAGAGCAATGTGAAGAAAGATCTAGATGGTATACAAGAAGCAGCAGGCTCATTTTGCTTTTGGAGTGATCATGTATTTTAATTTGTAATCCAATTTTAAATTGGGTTGAAAAGCTACCTTACTGAAAAAACACAAAGCACCTCTAATCTGACAAACTTGCTTTTGCCTTGACTGAGACCTTTAATCATCTGCTTAAGTTTGGTGGGGAGGAATAACAGTGCCTCCTAAAACTAGAGAAAGAAACATGTGGAAACCACTGGCGTTGAGTAAGGCATGGGGCCTTTCCTGCCTGACATCATGATTAACCTCGTTTGATTGGTCGCACCCTTAGGAAATGTTTTTCTCTCTTTTGATTCATCGGTTTTGTCTCTTCCTTGGGGTTTTTGGAATCGAGTCCATTCACCCTCTGGCTTTGGCCACTTTAAAGTGCTCAGGTGATACCTCTCATGTGTGTCTGTCCATGAGTGGAAAACAGGAAGCTGGGATATCTACATCACCGCCAGGACGTGCTCTCACTCACGCAGCCAGGAGACAGAATAGGTTCTGGGGGCCCAACCAAGCTTTCTGCAAGACAGGGCTCTCGAAAATGAATGTCTCAGTTACAGAGAGCTCCCAGATTTTCTTAAATCCCCTGCGGATCCCAAGGTATTGAGAGCAGTTTCTAAATATGCAGTTTTTTAAGTATCTCAGTTACTGTACAATGTACGAGTCTGCAAATGACAGTGTAACTAGCCTGTGGCCATGGTTTCTGACCAGTGATGAAATTCCTTTGGTTCTGCCTAGGTCCTAACAAGCATCAGAGTGCTGTGACCTGTTTACAGTTCAACAAGAACTTTGTAATCACCAGCTCAGATGATGGAACCGTAAAACTCTGGGACTTGAAAACGGGTGAATTTATTCGCAATCTGGTCACATTGGAGAGCGGGGGTAGTGGGGGAGTCGTGTGGCGGATCCGAGCCTCAAACACAAAGCTGGTGTGTGCAGTTGGGAGTCGGAACGGGACAGAAGAAACCAAGCTGCTGGTGTTGGACTTTGATGTGGACATGAAGTGAAGAGCAGAAAAGATGAATTTGTCCAAATGTGTAGACGATATACTCCCTGCCCTTCCCCCTGCGAAAAAAAAAAAAAAAAGAAAAAAAGAAAAAAGAGAAGAAAAATAAAAAAATCCCTTGTTCTCAGTGGTGCAGGATGTTGGCTTGGGGCAACAGAGTGAAAAGACCTACAGACTAAGACAGAAAAGAGGAAGAGAGGACAAACCGCAGCTGACAAGAGGCGTCTGCTGTCTCGTCACATGAAAGGCTTCACTTCTGACTGAGGCAGCTTTGCAAGATGAGACTTTCTAAATCAAACCAGGTGCAATTATTTCTTTATTTTCTTCTGCAGTGGTCACTGGACAGAGTTAGTGCTGAAACGTCGTTACGGATTCTGCTCGCCTGTTCTTTAACCACTGAGACCTACACAGGAGCTGCAATAACATCCAGCACGTACTGGTTGACTTTCTAGCTAGAGAGCATCTGCAACAAAAAGTCATTTTTCTGGAGTGGAAAAGCTAAAAAAATTACTGTGAATTGTTTTTGTACAGTTATCATGAAAAGCTTTTTTTTTTTATTTTTGCCAACCATTGCCAATGTCAATCAATCACAGTATTAGCCTCTGTTAATCTATTTCCTGTCGCTTCCACATACACTCTTCAATGCATATGTTGCTCAAAGGTGGCAAGTTGTCCTGGGTTCTGTGAGTCCTGAGATGGATTTAATTCTTGATGCTGGTGCTAGAAGTAGGTCTTCAAATACGGGATCGTGTCCCGCCCTGTACTGTACTCCCAGTGGCCAAACTTATTTATGCTGCTAAATGAAAGAAAGAAAAAAGCAAATTATTTTTTTTTATTTTTTTTCTGCTGTGACGTTTTAGTCCCAGACTGAATTCCAAATTTGCTCTAGTTTGGTTACGGAAAAAAGACTTTTTGCCACTGAAACTTGAGCCATCTGTGCCTCTAAGAGGCTGAGAATGGGAGAGTTTCAGATAATAAAGAGTGAAGTTTGCCTGCAAGTAAAGAATCGAGAGTGTGTGCAAAGCTTATTTTCTTTTATCTGGGCAAAAATTAAAACACATTCCTTGGAACAGAGCTCTTGCCGCCTGTTCTGTGGAGAAACTTTTCTTTTTGAGGGCTGTGGTGAATGGATGAAAGTACATAATAAAACTGACAAAATATTTTAAAAAATATATAAAACAAAATTTAAATGAAGTTGCTGGTCAGTCTTAGTGTTTTACAGTATTTGGGAAAACAACTGTTACAGTTTTATTGCTCTGAGTAACTGACAAAGCAGAAACAACTCAGTTTTTGTAGTAAAGGCGTCACATGCAACAAACGAAATAATGAAAAAGTCAATGGTTTGCCTCATTCTCCAAGAGCCACAACTCAAGCTGAACTGTGAAAGTGGTTTAACACTGTATCCTAGGCGATCTTTTTTTCCTCCTCCTGTTTATTTTTTTGTTTGTTTTATTTATAGTCTGATTTAAAACAATCAGATTCAAGTTGGTTAATTTTAGTTATGTAACAACCTGACATGATGGAGGAAAACAACCTTTAAAGGGATTGTGTCTATGGTTTGATTCACTTAGAAATTTTATTTTCTTATAACTTAAGTGCAATAAAATGTGTTTTTTCATGTTAGTATGCCTGTTTCTTCTGCTGAGATAATGATGCTGCGTCCTAAATACTTAGAGTTCGTGTCTAACATTTAAAATGCCAAATCTTGGCCTCTGCGTCCGCCTCACTGACATGGAAGCAGCACTTCCTGACCTCCTCGCCGTGGCCACACACCTCCGTGGATCACCACAGGCACGGCCTTGTTCTTGCCTCTGTTGTGCTGGGGTGTACAAATCTGAGATCGGGGTCCCTCGAAGAGTTACAAACCTTTGGGATAGTTATGACTAGAATGCTATGGAAAGTTCGTTTTTAGAAGGTGACCACGTATTGAATACTCACTCGTCAGGCACTTTTGATGTACTTTCTCTGAGGTACCAACCATTTCCGAGAAGTGGGTGGTATTCTCTCTATTTCATGTTGTTATTTTTTGACTGTTGAGGTAACGTGTGGTTAGATCTCTGCTTTGAGGAGGAGCACAGAACCTTAGCTCTGATTTGTCAGAAGTCAGCAGAGTTTCGGGATTCAGACTCATCCCCTGTAAGAAGAAAGAATCCTTGAAGTTTGGAAGACTAAAGCAAGATTTTGGGGGGAAAGTCAGTGTGAGGTACTGTCAGATCTTCTGGCACTATTTTTGTTAGTGGACTTAGTATATTAAAAAAATGAAGTTCAGTCATTCAAATTTATGTAGCCTCTCAAATAGGTTCACTATTTGCCAACTGTATAGATTGGGGGTGGGAGGGACAGGACAGAGAGATCCCAAGTTTGGAGGCTGTAGATGAGAATCTGAAAGTTAGTAAAGGTGGACACTACTTAGATAATAAACTTCTTAGTCATAAAGGGTGTGTTGTTTATTAATCAGGCAGAAATTCTTGGGGCTCACTCACCCAAAGCTGCCAAATCAGAACATCTAGGACAAGGTCCTGAGAATCTTACCTAGCCACCAGGTAAGTTGTACACACAAGTTATACACACAGTAACTCTCACACAAGTGTGAGAGTTGCTGCATCAGGTACTGTTCTAGCACATTGGGTGCTTTTGTTCTGAGCCCACAGCCATCTCAGGCACCAGGCAGAAGTTGTATGTAGCAGGCCAGGAAGTGGAGGTGTGAGCAGCGTTGCTGGCTAAGTGCAGCAAACCGCGGCAGCCGCAGCGGGTCTCACTGAGTGCTGCGAACCATCAAGAAAATGTAATTGACATGGTAGTCTGGAACCAGCTTGGTTTTTAATAATGTAAATGTGGCTCCACTGTGGTTGAGGCAAAGCATTATCCTTAGAAATCAGTTTACATCATGGATTAGAATGCATTCTCGGCTTTGCAGAGAATTAGGAGACCATCAGGTTCTTGGCCTCCTATTTCCTCATCCTCTAGCTTGTCAGGACGGCTCACCTCCACGGGTGTGGCAGTTCAACAAAATTATAAAGCATATAGCACTGAGAGCCCAATAAAAGGTAAAACAGCAACTGTTTTTAGAACTTAAAGAAAATAGACCCAGATAATTGTAACTTTCTATATTTGGAAACAATTGAATATGTGACTCATCCAGGTATGTAATAAGAATAACATTTCTCTATATAGCAATTTACATTTTTACAGTGGGATCACAGATACATCCCCACTTGAGTCTTCAGAAACTTTGTGAGACTGGCATGGTGTCTTATGAATGGTTTCAAATGTATTTAGTTGATTATTAAATATTATTTTATTAATAAGAGACTGATCTTATTACAGTGGGTGTGTTCTGAGGAAATGTTAATGTCTTTCTAAAGGAATTGAAGTGTTGTCATTAAGAAGGCTCACACAAGGGACCTTGTGTTGTGACCCCTTTAATGAGGAAACTCCCCACCTGAATTGCTGTATCTTCCCTCAAGTAGCAGGCAGTCCCCATGTCACAAACTTACAAAGATCCAGCATTGCCTGAAACTAAACAGGAAGACAGGAGTATACCCCACCAAATCCCAGAGCAGATGCTGAGTAAATACGTGTTGAGTTGAGCAAAGGGGATTTACTCTCCCGTTTTTTTAAATTGGAATTACGTATAATTTTGACACTTGGCAACTCCCTCACTGAGACTAAAGACCGCAGCTGTGACAGCACATACCAAATTGGTAAGGAAATGCTTTAGCCTCCCTGCTTGATTTCAAAAGTAATTGATATTATTTGTATGAGCTATTTTGGAGCCATTTTGTCAACAACTCTTGAGCTAGTCTGTTCCAGAGTATCTCTGGATGGGTAAGAGGCTACAGTCAAACAATGAAAGACCCTGCTCTTGTCTTCCCTGAAATAAACAGGGAAAGGGGTGTTTTTTCTGCACCCCTGTAGTGTGCCTGCTGCATAAAGGAAATGGTGCTGAGGTGGGGTAGGAAAGACACCTCCTTGGGGCCTCCGTCCGTCCCAGCTCCGACGTCTCCTTCCACGCCATCCTGAGACTGGAAACCAGCTTCCTGGTGCAGAAAGAGTGGACTCTCTTCATTTCTTGCTGATTCTTTCCCCCTGCTACAGCTTTATGCATTTTCCTTCTTAGTCATCTCCCACCCCCCATAAACTTGAGCTTGGTAAGCCTGACTCCAGCAGATTCCTCAGCCAACAGAGGACTCAGCCGTGCTGTCCCTCAACAATTTCAGGAGAACCTCCTGTTCTGTAGAGCCATTTGCAATTCTACTGATCCTAAAAGTGGTTGAATGTTGCTGATGAATGAATTGGAATAAATGCCTCTGACGCAGGTGGTTTCAGTGTTCCCTAGCTTACTGCATTTTGAAGCCAGTGCGCACATGCTTACACAGGAATCCATTGGAACCTGGGGGTCAGCTGCTTTTGCTCGGTGAGAACATCATGCCCCTTAAGCCTCTGTCGTCTTCATCCGGGAAAGATGAACCGAGCCACAGGAAGGGAAGGCAGACGTGACCGCAAGACCTCAAGACTTCCCACGACAGAAGACCAACCTCTTTCTGGAGATGGTGTGTGTGTGTGTGTGTGTGTGTGTGTGTGTGTGTGTGTGTGTGTGTGTTCATACAATGTTTCTGAAATCCTAAAATGAAACAACCATATGGCGACTTGAAAAGTTGTGAAATACTTGATTTTGGTGTTTTCTACTGGCCAGGAGATGGATTTTAAGTTAGCTCCAAAGAGGCTGCACCAGCTCTGCCTTGGGTGTATGGTCGCTGATGTGAATTGCAAATAAGCTGCACAGCATTGTTCCCTGGCCAGCTGGTCTTGTTACCCACTCAACTGATACTAGTGATGCCCAGATGAGTGAGGTTCTTGGCAACATTGCTGTTCTCTCACTCTCTAAGTGGAAGAGACCAAATAAAGGTGATTACAGAGGTTCTTCAGAGGACGGGAAAGTTCCAAAACCTGAAAGGACTCAAAATGCACCTTTCCCCAAAGTATAAAGTATAAATACAGATCAAGTTCTCAGGAAGACTGATTGCTCTGACGAAAAGTCTGGCAACATCCCAATTTGCCATCAAATATAAAAATAGCTGAGTTTCTATTTCAGATGATCTGATTTGCCCCAGGATTCTTAAGGACAAGGAGGTACTGAGTGGACATCCTGATGTTCCATTCTGTGCATTGAAATATCCAGGGCAAAACCTACAAAGGCTGCTTCTCTTTCAGTTTTGTTTTCAGCAGTCATACTCTGCAAAAGAGCAATTATGTTGAATCATTCTTGCAAATCAGAGGTTCAAATATACTGATAATAGGCCACAAATATATCCTCAATTTACTTTTTCAAGGAGTTGCATAGGTTATAAAAGAGACGTCAACGGAGTACACACCTTTTAAAGGGAAGGCTACTGGCGAGACTTTCAAAGTTCATATTGACAAAACCCATTAAGACTACTAACTGCAGTCAAGACAGTACAGTCTGCTTCTGTGAGCCTTTCAAGTTGAGGCTGTCCTGCATTCCTGTAGAGCCAGTTGGCATAGCTGAGTCCTCAGCCTCAGTGACAGGAAGCTTGAGCCTCTTAATTCTTTGAACACGCTGCGGATTGTCAGGAAGCCCCCAACCACAGACAGTCGGCCTTTGGCGGTCCATGGTCTTTGAGGCCCAGAGCCACCACTGGCTGTTCATTCATGCGTGTCCCACTGTGGCTTTCTGGCTGGTGACCTAGACTTGTAGCCAGATTCCTGAAGGTTTCAAAGCAACCAAGAAACACTTAGCAAGAGTTTTGAGAGCTATTGAACTCATCCAAAATCAGCTGTTCATTGAAGTTTGGTTGAAATCAAGTTCTTGATTTTTGAAGTCATCAGTGACTATTCCTACAATGTATCCTCAAATTTTAAGTATGTGTGAAGAGATATGCCTAGTACCACCATCCTCGGGGACTTTAAAGGCTAAATTAGCTGCCAGCAGCTAGGGCTGTGTTTAATCAAACTATAGAACTGGGGCCCCAGTGAAAAAAAAAATCTTGTATTGACTTGCTTCAGGACAGAGAAACCCCACGGGGGTCTTCCTCGCTAGAAATCCGTGGACAGACACGCTGTGATATGGACTCCTCGGAGCCTCCTACTCCGGGACGTGCCACTCTGTAAAGCGCCTGGACACAGGGTCCTGACTGGCCAGAGCCCATCCTGCCTCCCCACCCTTTCTCCCCCAACCTCAGGACTGAGCCTGCACACAGCTAGTGTTCTGCCTACTTCGCTCTGTGAGGCATCATCACAATGGGGAGAATAAATTAGGACTAAATTAGGCTGCGACTCAGAGTTCTGGAAGCATGACTGCCGATGAGCATTACGGGGTGTTTTATGTCTCCTGTCTCTGCTGCTTGGGGGGTTGGCCTCCCACATCACTACCCGGCAATCTGGCTAATTGGTGCCCAGAAGGAAAAGTCTGGAGTGAGGGTGGGCCCTGCAAGACAGAGTGTCTTCCTTTAGTTGTATTTACCTCTAATAATAATAATAATAATCCTACACAATATTCTCAAGTTGTTAAAAATCTTGTACTTCCCTTTTTCCCTTGCTTACCCTGGGGAAACCAAATGAGGAAACTTCCTACTTAAGACAATCAACAGAGAACAACAGATCAACTTGGGCTAATATCAGTAGCAGGGAAGACCAATTAACAAATTCATGAATTGTGCAGTTTACTCTTCTATTCCTAAGGTTAATTATGCGATCAAGTAATAGCTTTTGCCTTGATTATGGGCCCTAAGGAAATAAAAGTGTGTTTCTACTCTGCAAGTATGTTTGCCTCTCCATCCTGCTTGAGTAGCCCAGGAACTGGGCTCAGCAAATATCAACTACCTACTCATCTATGCTGTTATAATCGAGGAGAGGTCTTCATTTAAATGGCTTCCAGACTCGACATGTAAACCAGTGCTAACACCCACCTGTACATACTTTTCTCTCTTCACCTTGGACTAATTATAGAGTCAATTCTTTCTCCCCCCCACCCCCACCCCGGGGTGTCACTTCTTTCTAGATGCTGTAGACTGGAGAGTACTGAGTGACAGGTCTTTTCCCATTACTCCCCACTGCAAAGGAAGAGCAGCATCCAGCTACTTAAGGATATGCACAGCACCACCCACACTGTCAGGGGTCATCTGGGCAATTCTGTGCACCTCCAGGTAACAATGGTGGCTTACATTTTTAGAGGGATTACCCCAGGGCAGGTACCCTACGCGAGGTAGCTTGACGTCAGGTAGATACAGTCATTATCATCCTCTCCCCCTTGCAGGTAATGAAACAGCATGGAAAGATTATGCTAATTGCCAAAGCGCCTAACAGCTAATTAAGCCACGTTTGAACCCACTGGCTGGCTGCAGAGGCCACACATCTAACTACCAGATGCTGTGGCTTCTCCCTTTTGCCCCCAACTTTAGGTCCCAACTTTGCATGCCATATTAGGGAACAGTGAATTATTTCAACAACATAGAGAAACAACATGACATTGTCAAGTCAGAGGCACAAGTTACCTCTTCTGTCTACAATCCCTTCTGATCAAAGTAATCTGATAAATCTGATCAAAGTAATCAAAAGGATGTTGTTTTCCTAGGTGCTGGAAGTGTTATAGTCATGCCTAGGAGCTCTGGGCTGGCCAAGGTTAGACCCCCAGGGGTGCTGGTTAAGACAAGTTCTCTTCCAAGCTGGAGGGAAGCAAACAGAGTGACAAGGTGGACTAATGACAAGAGAAGGCTGATGGACTTTGCCAGGGACTCGCCATAGAACTTTTCAAACTCAGATCAAAGTATCTAATTAGTAACATGCTTCTCACAAGCGTGCAAGAAGGAAGGCAGTCTGAACAGCATGGGGGTGTTAGGCTGCAGAGAGCTAGTGAAAAACACCAAATGTGCAGTCGGCCGTGTATGCAGTTGACCTCAGATGTGTTACTGTGACAGTAACTGAGCCGGGGTGAGAGTGCATGCACACACGCATGACTCGGCAAGATACAGGCCCCAAATGCTGTCCCCCTCCCGCTCTTTTCCCCTCTGTGACCCTGAGGGGGTTGCTGTCTGGCTGGGGAAGTGCAGGAGTCTGGCCATGTATGCACCATCCAGGTTGTAATGAACGTGAAACCAGGTAACCCAGGGAAAGGCCTCTGCATGTGACCCTCGGTGAGCAGCCTCCCAGGCAACTAGCTCAGACACGCAGATCCGAAGGCCCCTTCCCAGAGCCTCCGAGTCACAATCTCTATTTAGCCTCTGGGTCATTCCATCATGTCAAATATAAATGTCAAAGCCAAGGTCACAATTAGTTGTAATCTTATGAATTGAGATCACTTCCCACTACAGTCACCTCAGCAGCACAAGTTTCTCCGTGTAAAGTTTCAAAGGGAAGGGAACCAAGAGACGACCTGCCAAGCCCGTGGAGGGAGCCCCTTACTTGACTCTTCTGCATTTTCCAGGTTCTCAAAGATGAAAAGTAAACACCTGAAGAGAGCAGCGGAGGTTTCCTGGGAAACCAGTGAGGGCAACAAACAGCCACCCAGAATCTGCTTTCGTGCCAGGCAGCGAGGGAAGCCAGCAAGGCACACCTCATTCTGAAATTAGGAAAGCCTGGCAAAAGAAATTTTTGTAAAAAAAAAAAAAAAAAAAAAACCATGGGGATTACACCTGAGATGGAAAATGATGTACAAAATGATGCACAAAATGATGTAAAAATAAACTATTATATTATTAAAAAACAAAAAACCATAGCTCAAGCCTTCTGGCAGACCACAACCTTTTACTTAAGCACTGCTCAAAAGCAGGTCACCAGCCCGGAAAGGGTCCGTCTCCTTGGGCCGTGTGTGCAGATGAGTCTTGGGAGGAAAGACATGACTGCCCAAGTGTTCAATCTCCCAGGTACTTAGATATTTCACAGTGAGAGCTGATGTTCATTAAACTGTAAGCAAATTAGAGTTCAAGTCAAAGATATAAAAGAAGACATAATTGGTGTATAGGAGCCATCCACCAGGGTTAGCCTTCTCTTAGATGAGAAGCCCTCTGCTTCTGAATTAGTTCCTTGCACAAAAGGAAATTATACAGCTCCTTCATGCAGGCTGCTGAAGCTGTGTTTTATCGCACTCAATTTACAATGAAATGAAGCGAAGTCTGCAAGACTGCATTAAAGCTTTAATTTTCCTTTTGGGTTTTACCTCCATTTTATCTTTAGAAGAACCCAGAATGGTTTGATAAATAGAGTATTTTGCCAGCCAATAAATAAAAAAGCTATTTTTACCAAGTGGACACTGAATTGCTGCTGGACGCCCAGAAGCTCCCCAGGAGTTCCACGGGCAGGAGGGCACACCATCCTTCATCAAAATTGATCTGGAGAGAAGACACAGCTCCCTGTCCCCCAGGGCTGGCCCGCTTGAAACCGAGTGGTTCTCAGTGACTTCTGACACCCCCGGGGCTGCTTTCCCAGTTTAGGATCCAGGCCAACTTTTGGGAAACAAAGAAATTAAGTCTCAGAGGAAGATAAATCTCACCAGACTTTATAGTATGACCCTGCAGCTCCAAGAGGGGCTTGTCAGAGATGAAATACCCAGATCTCCCTTACCCTCCCCTGTGAAAATTTATTTTCAGGCAGTGGAACTAGAACCATGTTTGAGTTTACAGAATTGTCACATGCCCTGCTCCACACTTGTGCCATGAGGAATCCCTTCCCCAAAGGGCATGAGTTGAAAGTTGGGATTAGCTCAGAAAACACCCTCCCCAGGGCTGGAAGACATTGGTAGACCAGCAAGCCCAGACAGTGGGCTGAGACTGACCCCCGTTTCTTTGCTCTGCAGGGTGGGCCAGGGCTCTCAGAAGCTAAAATCAGAACAGTGGCAATAGTCCTTCCAAGTGAGTTTGAGACATGGGTGAGTTTCATCTGCTTTTCCAATGGCTAAGCAGAGCTAAGTTCATGTCTACTGTTTGCCTAAAGTCACCCAAATAAATGGTGGCAGAGTCTAGAGATTCACTTCTTCCTTGAAAACTAAAGCCTGCCCTTCTTTCTACCTAGCTCCAGAAAGTTCTGGAAACGGAGGTATATAAGACACAAGAAAAATATTGGGATGTGATTTCGGAGGGCATGAATCTCCAGTCTAGAAGAATGGAGGACGTGGAGATCTAAGAAAGCAGAGGAGGGAAAGGAGAGAGGTGAGTCTTAGGAAGAGGAGCAGTTTGTGGTCCAAGTTCTGGGTAGTGAGGAATGAGGCTCTCACTTCTCCCCACCATGCCTGAGTCAGGACTCTCAGAAACTTCCTGGAGGCTTAAGTGTGGGGGCCATAGCCAGGCACAAGTCTGATGGGAATCCCTTGCTGGCAGCCCCAGCAGGAGCCTGAGATGCTTCCCTGTCCTGAAGATGGCTGGAGATGCCCCCCCCCAAAGTGGGAGGGCACAGTCCTGAGGCCTCTCTGTCCACCTGGCCACTAGGGCACCATGCTGGTATTTGGTGCCGGGAGACGGGACCCCCACTTGGAAATGTGGGGTATTAGGGCTGCATCATACAAAGCAGTTCTTTCTGTCAGTCGACTGTGCTTGGCTTTCACACCTGTCTTTACCTAACGCCTCTTCCTCAAAGCACCAAAAGATTTTTATGTGCTTATTTTATAAAATTCCCTTTTCTTAGTGACTCTTAGATGCTTGACCAAAACACTGGGATCACTTGTTGACACACTGATGGGGGATGGGGGAGGAGGAGGGGAGGGTAAAATAGAGAAACAGGAACTGAAATAACAGTCCCAGCACTACAAGAGAACTGCAAAGAAAGCGCCGGGCAGGCAGTGAGGTGGCGGGCCCTGGCCTGGGAACACGGAGCAGTTCCTGGGCTGTGTGTGTCAGCGCCTGGCCTCGCATCACCAGGCATCATTCCCAGGAGCGCAGCAGGGCTGGGTGCTCAGCTTGCTGTCCCTGTCCTTGCCCTACTATTTGGTAAAGGAGACCTGTCCTACCGGCTTGGTGCAGGGTTGGGGCAGTGGAGAAAAGGACCCGTGCCAGGAAAATCAAGGACGCGCTGAGCAGAGGCAGGGCCACCGAGGGACCAGGTAAGTGACCAGCAGGTCCCTTTGCCGAGAAGCCAGAGACGCCAGTGGCCTACGAGTCCCCTCAAGAGGACTGTCAGGAGCCGTGAAACAAAGAAACATACAGGAGGCGCCTTGGACACAGAGACCACAAATGTTCTGAGATTTCAGACCGTCTTGAGTCCCGATTATTCTTCATCATAAAGAGGCTCTGGCATTTTCGCACTAATGCCCAGACACAGTGCAAAAAACCCTGAGTTCTACAAACTGGCATGCTAAAACGTAATCGGGCTTATGGGAAACATAGAGTAGGGACAGTCCATAAAAATCTGTGGCACTCGGTAAGCAGAGCAGTGGCAAAAACAACCACAACCCTAATAAAATCCGAGCCTGGTTATATCTGTTGTGCTGTATGACCCGGGCACCACCGCTGTGAATTCTCTGTCTCCCGAAGGCCCACTTGGCTCTCCCTTCCACCTTCTAAGTGTGGCTCCAGGCAGACCCGCTGGAGAGAGTCCCTCCAAAATTAAAAGTCTGATTTGGGGGTTGGCATCCTTATTAATGTTTGTAATTTGGGGGAAACGGTAGTCAAGCTTTTAGAGCTAAGTCTAGTTTATGAGAATATTGGCGCTAGATGAACACCTTAAATAACCCTGTGGAGCTGTAATTAGCCAAATCCATTGTAAATCTGATTTGAAGAAATCAACTGTAAAATGCTGTTTTTAAACAGGGGAATTGAGCACTGACTTGTAATAGGTGCTAGTCAGACATTAGCGTTCATTTCGTTGGGTGTGATAATGATATTGTGATTATGTTTTTAAAAATCGTTGCTAGGCATAAAAATAAAAACAAAAACATGAGACAGCGGTGTCAAAAATGTTAACCGTAGTTCATCTAAAGGGTGGTATGCGGCTTCATAAAACTATTCTTTTTACCTTTCTGTAGAACTGAAATTTTTTATAGTTAAAAAAAAATGTAAGATTGCATCTTGCCCTTCCAGAAAGAAAGAATGGATTCAGCAAAACAGAACAAAACTTACCAATTATGGACGCAAGCCAACTCAAAGAGCACCCAGTGGCCAGCATTGGAACCATTTGAGCAAAGTGATATAAGATTACAACCGAAAGCACAAAATAAATATTCATTAATCCGTGTTGACATAGAAAATGGTTGAATAATTAAATAAATGGGGAAGAAGAGGCAAAGCCGTGCAGAATTCCAAATAACGGACAGGAAACAGCCATGGGGGAGCTGAGCACTGTCCCCTCGCAAGACGGAAAAGACGCAGCTTGTCCACCATAAATAAAGCCCCTGTGTGACCAGAACCCGCAGATGACAGCCCTCAGTGCTTCCCGGCGGGGGCTTGCCGCGGACCTCAGGGCTGGAGATAGCGAGGCACCGGCGAGGCCAGCGCGGAAGCAAAGCGCGCCTGGAGCTCCCATCCTCCCTGAAGGGCGCCTCGCCCTTTACCTGTGCCCCGCTGGGAGGCAGTTTCTTTAGAACACTGGACTCACGGTCTCCCTTTCTTGTCACAAGCACTCGTCCTGTGCACACTGCATCCGTCAGTGTCTCTGCCACACAGCCATCCCCCAGGGAAGGGACCCTTGACCGGGTCTCCTCCAGGAGAAGGTCTATTTGGCGGTTCACAGCCAGCATGGAGCCCTCAATCTAGGCCCCTGGAGGTGACTCTGATTTGCCATGTGAATTGGGCCCTTTTGCGCACAAGGCTGAGGACCAGTAATAACCAGCTGGCCAGCCCACGCTGGCCAGCAGGAGCAAGGTTCTGGGCAGCACCCAACTTCCCTGGACTCACCTGAGCTCTCCAGGTGGGCTCTGTGTCAGACCTGTGAGCCCGCCAGCCACATAGGCTCTCCTCCCCCTTCCCAGGGCTTTCATGATGGCTTAGAGTGCATTAGCATATTAAAGGTTGAGAGAAAATCTGAATAACTTTATTGAACTTAACATTTTCCATATTTATCCAACCCTCTTCTTTATGTAACCTGCGCTTGGGGGGCTCCTTGTGGTGTGGATTCCTGCTTTCACCTCTCCTGACCCAGCCGTGGCCAAGGAGAACACCCCCAGCCCCCAGCCCCTTTGAATTCAGGGATCCGGTCTGCCATGGTCAGGTGCAAGAATTAGGGAGAGCATTGTCTCAGAACTTGTGCAAAATCACCAAACACTTTCTCTCTCCTTTGGAAGATACGAGCTAAAGATGGAATTACTGCAGCGAAAAAATGAAAATGAGCCTAACTATGCCAGGAGCTCCCTGGAGAGCAGAGAAGAGATGCTCAGTCACCAGCTCCATCTGGGGGCTAATGACACGAGGCCACGCCAGCGGCCTCTAGCGAAGATTTAGAAAGGACAATCATTTTGGGCAATTACCTGCTGGGCGACCATTCGTAAGGAGAAATGTGGAAGAGGTAAATGACTTCCCAGGAGGAAACACAGCCCTCGGTGACTTTGCTGGGCCCCTGGGTATTACCCAACTTGGACTCGGGGTCTATTTGGTTTGTGTTCACTTTCACTTAAAATTGCTTAAAGTGCTAGTTTTGGGAAATGTGATTTTTGTCTTAGTCCCCTAGCACACGGATCTCTGGACCTGGGTCGGGGATAGGAGGAGGTATGACGTGTCTGTCCCCAGGTGCGTAGCCGCGGATGAACAGTGTTCAGGATAGGGCAAGGCCAGGTGGCTGGGTGCGCTTCAGTCTGTCACTTGACCATTTAGCACAAGCCCCTTGGTCATCAAATAGGCTCGTGAACACCATTCAGTCGCAACAGGGCGCTCCCTGGTATGCCTTTGTATCCTTTCTGGAGGCACCCCTTTTTTGTTCTTTTTAAAAATATGCAAAGAATACCTTGATGAACACTTGCACTCACCTGTCACTCATCATGGCTGTTCCTGGTCATTTCCTTGGGATTTCTGACCAGGAGGGAGCCGCTGGGTGTCCCACAGTAACCTGGACTCGTGCCGGCCACAGGATGTGTTAGTCTGGGCGTCTGGGCGGCATCATCTGGCGATTTAAAATCTCTGCCAGGTGTGAGGTCTAGGTGACTTCTAGTCCCAGATTCTCAGAAAAGGGCACAGAGAAGACTGAGACGAACCTGGAGGGAGGTGGGCGGGGGTGAGCCGCCACTCAGGGAGGAGAGGAGGCAGGGGAGGAGCCGCTGCCTCCCCAGGTCCCAGATGCAGAGGACAGGCCACAGGGGGAGGGGGAACGTCACAACTCCATCAGGGCCAGGGTCACCCGCCTTCTAGGGAGAGGGCAGGAGGAAAGAAGAAAAAGAAGAGAGAGAAAGGAGAAGAACCCAGATTTTGTCCAGACCATAGGCCCGCCGGGCCTGCGGCTCCAGTGGGTAAGGCTCTTCTGTCTACTTGAGGGGCCCAGGATGAGGGACCCCCTTCCTGGCCAGCGTGGAGGACACCAGGGAGCCCTAGGAACAGAGGGTGGCTCCAATCAGTGGCAGCTTTGTCCCCCAAAACATAACTCTCCATGCCTGCCTCTTTCTCCCTTCTTTGATTCAAGGCTGGTTTTCATTCAGGAACAAAATTATACACATTTCATATTTTTTCTGAGTTGACCTCCTCCCACAGCAGCACCCCACCACCCAGCCCTCGCTGCCCCTGGCCCTCAGTCTCCCTCTGCCCCTCCTTCGCCCCACCTTCGGGTGGTTTGTGCCCCTGCGTGCCCCAGAGGCGCCTAAGGTTGATTTGCAAACACCTGCTCCTTTTTTTCCTGAACACAAAATTCACAGGGGAGCCAAGAATAAATAAAAAGCGCCCCTAATTCGCTAGCAGGGATGACGACTAATAACATAGGTTCTAGCTAGCTAGAAGTTTTCGCTGGCAGAGATAAGCATGTAATCTTTTCAAAATGTGACTTCCAAAGGACGCTTCTCCCCGCCCCCCAGCCACCAGTCCTTTCCCCATTTGCTCCAAAGAAGCCGCTACCACAAACTCATGAGCTCATGGCGAAAGAGCGCAGCCCTCCCTCCCGCTTTAGAAATCACCTGTGATAGATGCGAAGGAAATTGCTACCTTAACACACGTTTCAAAGGTTTCCTTTTGCACAAATATGACCTGCCAGGTGCCCCTCCCTGTTTCCTAAGCTTTTAGGAGCTTATTATGAAAGGGATTCTTTCTTTCTTTTCTTTAACACTCATAAATGGAAAATAAGCTGACTGGCTGCCTCAGAGGCGGGGTGATGGCTGGAGGGTGAGATGCAAACTGGAGCAGAAAGCAGCTGTCCTGAGACCAGGGGTGCCCCAGGTTTCCAGCTGGCCCCAGAAGCCACCTCCACCCCGACCGGAGCAGGCCTCTCTCCGGAGCCCAGTGAGCTCGGCTCTTGTAACCTCCGTGGTGACGGCCAACTGGTGCACGGGGTATTTGGTGTGAGCTTTCCTGACATGTCCTCAGGAGGGGGTGTCCCGGGCAGAGTGGCAGCCGACACTGTGTGGGTACCAGGGTACCCACGTACACTGCTTAACGAGTCCCTGCAGCAGGTACTTCCATGTAGTAGCATGAGCTCTGGGCTCACTTGTGTGTTTAGAGTCTGAGAATTTGGGGGTCTGGTCCTGGAGTTGGCTCATCTAATTTGATGAGATTTCTTTAAAAAGATGAGTAAAGTGGGCCTTCCCTGGTGGCACAGCGGGTTAAAGCACAGCACTAAGAAGCTAAAGCCACTACAGTGTGAGTTTGCTCCCGGCCCACCAGGAGGTGACCCACGGGGTGCGACAGACCTCTCCTGACCCGCCCGCTGCTCCCCTCGGCAGTGTATTTAGTCGATCTGCCTGTTCTGCTCCCCATTCTTCCTCTGGTGAATCCTCTCACTGTCCCTGCACCTCTGGCCTGTACCCCAGTTCCATGTGTATAAATAAATAAATCTTTTTTTAAAAATGAGAAAAGATGGACCCTTCCTGGTGGCGCAAAGTTAAAGTGCAGCATTGCAAGTGAACCTCAGTTGCTTCCGCATGAGTTCAATCCCTGGCCAGGGAGGTGACCCACATGGAGTGGCAGACCTCTCCTGACCCACCCACCGCTCCCTTCAACAGTGTGCTTCATCAGTCTGCCTGTTCTGCTCACCCTTTGCACCTCTGGCCTGTACCCCAGTTCTGTATGCATAAATAAATAAATCTTAAAAAAAAAAAAGATAAGTAAGTTATCTCAAAAAAAAAAAAGAAAAGAAAGAACATGCTTCTTACTCAGGTGCTTTGTGGTTCTCTAGTTTTCTGGAACCAAAATGTGGTCTCAGGTGAGCAGCATCAATTTTTCAGAAATGTGGGTCATGGGAAAGTGGCGGTCCCATAGGCCCCAGCAATGCCACAGTGGATGTTTGCCCAAAGAATGTGGAATCACACAGCAGAAAGACGAACGGATTGTGCTTGCAGCAGCTCGCAACAGCCGAGTCTCAGAACCCACCTACTTGTCTACCTGCAGATGAGTAGACCAGGTATTTTTACAAAGGTCAGTTTTACAAAGATGATCCGAGCGAGACTGCCCCTCGCCCTGACACCTCTGGCCTGTACCCCAGTTCTATGTGTATAAATAAATAATATTTATTTGGTGGAGACTACACAGCAGTCAAAAGATGAGAGAATACCTCTGGGGTAAAGTAGCTGGATCTTGAGGTGATGATGCTAGGCAAAATAAGAAAGTGAAAGACAGTTACTGAATGGTTTCAATCATGGGCGGAATATAAATAACCAATGAAAACAACCTGGCCAAACAATAAAAATAATTCTTAGACACCCCCATCAGGGATGCAGGAGAGGGAAGAGAGGCTGAGGAAGAGGGTAGGGTTGGCATTGGCACAGATGCTCTCCTGGAGGTGAGAGAGGACTGTACATATGAAGGATGAAGATGGACTCTCCAAATTATATAATTAGGTAAGCAATGGGAAGATCAATACAACCGCTAAAAAAATGTGAATTGCGACTTTCTCCTAGACCCAAGGAAACTGCCCAGAAAATCCACAAGGAGCTGGGACTGGGCATGAGTCTGGAGGCAAAAAGCATTTGATGGAGCTGCATTTGGGAAGACTGGAGGGAAATCTGCTAACAGCCGACTCCCAGGTACCCTCGTGGGCAAAGTGGTCAGGGCGAGGGGCAGTCTCGCTCGGATCATCTCTGTAAAACTGACCCTTCCTTTCTAGGTCCTGTTCCTGGTTCCCTCTCTCCTATTTCTCCACCCTGTGCCCATCCCTCTGTCCCCACCCTTGTGTTTTCTTTTTTTGCCCCTGGATAGTTCCTTCATGACTTGAAAGGCCTCCTTCAGGGGTCAGCTACTCCCTGCAGGAAGCCTTCCCTGATTCTCCCCAGTGGGAAGGCCCCCTCCCTTGACTGCCTGCACCCTCCCCCAGGCCCGGAAGCTCTGGGGCACTAGGTCTGGCTGGGGTCACCTTTGCTGCTCCCCGACTTCTGGATTCTGGAGGAAGGCCTCAAACAGAGCAATGGGAAGAGCAAGACAGCCTAGCGAAGCAGGATGGGAAGGACCTGGGGGGAAGGAGAGTGGAAAGCCACAGAAATAAATCAGGATCTAAACAGTGACATGATCGACCAAGATAAATTGTCCTCCTAGTTTCCAGTTTAAAGATTGATGATCACATTAATGCTCAATTTTATTTAAATGAGTCCATCCCTTCACCGTGGACATTCAATAAAATATCCCCATGGAACAGAATATTAGGAGGAAGGAACCAAGACTCAGTGAAGATGGGAACTGCTAAAGGTGACACCAGCTGCACCCACAAAATTAGTTTGCTGCTCCTCAAAACCTGATATCCTTTCTTCCTTTTGCTACCAGTACAGGCTGCTCCTTAAATGAGTAGTTTAATTTTCTCCCCCTTGACCGTTCAGCGAGGTTCATCCTTCCTTCCACAGCCTTCTCTGACATTTATCTTTTATGTCAGGAATGTAACCGCGGAAATGCAGCCTCTGAGTCACTGGGCTCTAGAACAGCCCTCCCTGGCTTAGCCCAGCCTCACCCGCATTTTGCTTTGTGTCAATCCACTGAATTTGTCCAGCAGCAGAACATCTAGGACATCTTGTGCAGTGGCTGCCTTTGATTCCATATTCTGTGAAAACAAAACATTCAATGGAGCTGTTATTCCCACCCCAGCAAGTGGGGATCAGAAGCAGCTGTGTTTTCCTTGCCTGTGTGCTTAGTTGCAAACAGGATCCTGGGAGCCAGGAGGATTGCGGGTGTCAGTGGAGGGGCTTGCTGGATCCTGCCCTGGCTTTGTGGGGCGGACGCTGAAAATTACCCTCAGTGCATTCGGCTCAGTTTCCTGCTGGAAAAACCCACACTGGGTGGTAGTGAGGATTCAACAAGAAAAGCAGAAGACTTGGCCCAGAGCCTAGGTCTAGTAAGTGCCCAGTAGAAGACAGTGTCAGCATGAACCCCTCCAGCTCCCCCCATGTTGCTGCCAGTGGCATGGGCTTATCTTTTTCATTGCTGAATAATATTCCACAGTGTGTATAAGCTGGGAAGAAAAAGAAAAATATTGTTTCACTCTCAGGAGGAATGTAGAGGATCCAAATAAGGGATCAGGGAAAAAAGAATAATGATAATAAAGTAAACATCAAATCAACCAGACATTCTGCAGGGGGGAGAGGGGAGCGGGATCAAAACAGGGGTGGAAGAGCACAAGGGACTATGGTGATGGCACACAGATGAGTTGGTGGTGGGAATGCATGGAGACTATAACCAAGAAAGTATACATTGTAAAAAATGGAAAACGATGTTAAAACTATAATATATAATAGATATATATTATATATATGTAAAGATGTCTGCAGCTGATGATTGTGATGACAATACAGACCTCTAGTTCTCACTACTGCTATTTGCAGTCACCTGTCTCCAATCTGCTCCAGTGGGCCAGCCCCGAGCCCCACACAACACCCGGGCCGGAGGGGTGATGGGGGTGTTATCCTTCATGCTCTCCCCTCTACTCCGCATCCTCTGGGTCACCTGCTATCACCTTCTTAGATCCCCCCCCATGCCCTGACTCCCTACTTTGTGTCAATCTGACAGCATCGACAAAGCCTTCCTGTGTCACCTTCACTCTCAATCAACCTTTGTTGTGCAAATGAATTGAGTGAGAGAATGAACAAATAAAAGAAGTGAAAGGAAACCAGATCCTACCCAGCTGCAGGGTGTGCCTGGTCTCCGCTCTTGCAGGGTCAGCTCTTGGTCTGGCTCTCTCCTGCCCACAGCTTCTCCTCAGGGTGCCTGTTGGGGCCTGGACCGGCCCCAGGGGCTTGGCGGGGACAGTGGCCGGAACCTGCCTCTGCTAGGAATACGGGAGGGAGGAGGTCGGGGCTGCGCCCTTTGGGTGGTAACCAAGACTCTTCATCCACCTAGTGCCGGACCACACAGAGGTAGCAACTTTTACTTGAACTGTCTTTTGAGTTTAAACATTATCAATCAATGTGCACTTATGAACGCCGGCTATCTGTTCAGCATTTTCGAACATGCTGAGGGCAGAAAGGACGCCATGGTTCTGAATAGCAAGGAGGTTCCTTTGCAATTACAAAGCATGCACAGTTCGGCCCTGAGAGCCCAGCTCCCTCCTGAACTCAAACTTCAGCTCCGGGAAGGTGGTGGTGGGGGGCAGAAGGTGGGGGCTGGGGTGAGACCTGCACATGTTTTTCTGCTCAGTGTCAGCAAAGCAGGGCAATAAACATGAGAGGGAACTGGGATAAGAAATAATACACAGGTGCTACCAAGCAGGAATAAACCAAGTGTAACCTATCAATGAGTGCCTCGTTCTGTTCTAGTTTCCCTTTGCATTTTTAGAAAAACCTTTTTGCCCTTTCACCTTGATCAGGTCCAGTCTCAGAGCTTTCGTTACCAGCTGATGCATGGAACAGACGCAGGAAACTGCCCCCTGGATGGTCGGGAAGGTTCCAGGTTGGAACAGGCTGGCAAGGCGCAGCTACGTAGGCGGCCGCAGAGACTGCAGCAGGCTCAGGACGGAGGTCCCCAGCACAGCTCTCCTGGGAGGGAAGGATGCCCGTGCGCTGCTCCCCTCAGCCGTATTTACCCTCTCCTGCCATCACCAAAACAGCCTCTGCTCCCGCCTCTCCTTTGTGTAAGCCGACTTTTTCTGATTTACCATTTCTTTACAAAGCTACCTAACCTGGGGAGCACAGCTCCATGCCTTGGTATGAACATAGCTACTCACCGAGTTCTAGAGCCATCCATCACTCTACCAAATATGCCTGTCTTACCCCGCCCCTCCCCAGCCCTGTCTCTGGTGACCAATTTGGTTTGCATTGAGGGATTTTTGTGGTACTTTGCCAGTTTGTTTTCTTCTGTTATTTTTAGTTCTCACATGACAGAAACCAACCTGTAATGGTCATTCACTTTCTGACTTATTTTGCTTGGTACAATCACCTCCCTTCCATCCATCCATGTTGTCACAAAAGGCAAGATTTCATCATTTTTAATAGCCAAGTAGTATTCCACTGAATACACATACCTCCACTTCTTTAGCCAGCTGCCTATTGGTGAGCTTTAGCTTGAGTACATTGTCTTGGCTATCGAGAAGGACTGTGCAGTGAACTTAAGGGCAGCCTCTGCTTCTCCTGCCCCTCATCTTCTGGCCAGGGACCTTCTGTTCCCATCATTTTATTCTATCAGTATGATTTGCAGGCCCTCTGTGGGGTGAAAAAGCAAACAACTGATCTGGCTGCCGGCCAGTCTAAGATCAGGTCTGGTCAAATGTTAGCAATAGAATTAATGGTATTTTATGGTATTTCTAGAATATTCCTCTTCGTAGCCAGTGTGTCAACTCTTGATTATTTGTACTGATAGTGAGGAAAACAGCACTGACAGCCTTAAAGGAGCTGGTCAGTCAAATAACAGCGAGTTGGGGCTTTGGAACATTTTCCCCCTAAATGTGGCAGAATCTTATGTTCTGGGAATTGATTTCAAATAACATGATGAAGCAGAACTGGAAAGCCTTGCTTTGGGTGGATCTGGGACTCCATCCAGTTTCCCGAGCCTGCCCCTCTGTTCAAATTTTTCCTCTAATGGACTCAATGCTGGGAATAGACTCACCATCCGTCAGTTGAATGCAAAGCCTCACCCGGAGTGAGCTGCCCTGACAGATCTTTGTGAAAGTCAGAAATATCACAACGTGCTTCGTTTCCACAGAGCTTCCCTGGTGGGACTCAGGGTAAGGAAATCAGAGCAGTATGCTATTGGTGTGGCAAGGAGAGAACATGGTAGCTTGGGGGCCGGTAAGCCGGGTGCTCGAACCTGCTCCCAGAGCCGGAGCGCTGTCTACGTGTCTCCGTTTTCTCTGCTGCCTTGAAAAATCATAATTTTATTGAACTTACCCGGATTTCCAGATTTCCTGAAATAATGGCCGTTCTAGGCTTACGGTTTTTCAGGTACGGGGCTAAAAGCTTCCCTGCATTGTCTTATTTAATCCTCTCTGGTATATGCTCTGAGCCCAATGTTACGGACGAAAAGTGTGCTCAGGTGCCGAGTGGGGTGTGCCTGATGGAATGCTTGCTGCTCTGGCTCCAGAAATGTTGCATTCACTACTAATCCAGTTGCCCCAGATCAAGAGATAAGGGCAACTTCCAGAAAGTTCCTCTTGTCCTTTCCAGCATTTTAAGGGACACATCCTCCTTCCAAATGGGAGCTTTCCATGGCTAATCTCCAAAGTCCGAAGTCTACCCATTATATTTTAACTAAACTGTTTTAGAAAAGAAAATCACATTCTCCACCATATGGCTGGGCTTATGGTGTGTGTGATTACCTGCTGGGCGGTTTCTAGAATACGACCTTCAGCGATCTGGGACTTGCAATAATAGGATCTTGTGGTCAAGGGTGCTTTTTGTTTACAAAGGGATCGTGATCTGTTGTGATCTATTTTAATTTTGATTGGTGTTACTATTGTATTTTACCTACCGAACAGTCACTAGTCGTGTGCTTCACACAGAAGGAAGCCAAGGCTCAAATAAGATGAGTGACTGTGACTACAGAGCTCTTGGGGCCGGCACAGGGGGCCCTGGGCTGCACTAGGAGCATGGTGTGGTCTCCTCCCCTCCCGCAGCTCAGCACAGGGGTCAGCCCTGCGCAAGTGATGGACCACCACACACAGGCCTCAGAGAGCCCAACAGTAATTCCCCGCGAGAGTGAGTCTCCAGAACAGGCCTCAATTAAGTTTCCGGTGGCACAAACCTCCCTTACAGTGAGTTTGAAAAACACAATAGCGGCCAAGTGGCAGCTTTTTAGAGCAAGCAGAAGAACGAAGTGCAGTTTCACAACCTAGCCCTCACTTTTTACTCTTCCAAGTGGCTTCCTGGGAGAATCTATGCGTTTGGGGGTGGCTGGTGCTAACATGTTCGGTGCTTTATGGCCTCTCTGAACTGCAGAGAGGTCTTCCCCCTCCTTGGCTAATTGCTGCCTAACTTCCTACTCTCTGCAAATGGCAGATGACAAAAATCCCAAAGAAAGTTCTTATGGCTGCATTTGTCCGTATCAAGGGAAATTAAAATACCCACATTTACATCCTCCTAAGTTTGAGGCTTCATTTACATATTTTATTGACTTTTTCCCTTGTCTCCTCCCCCACAGTATTATTTCAAGCAGGCAAATGCATCAATCTGTCAGCACTTACCTGCACCACCACGTGAACACTTACACTACTTTGGAAACCCCTGGGAGTCAGGATAGGGCTTCCAAGCCTAAGAATCTCGCTCACTTTATGGCTTTCATTCTGGCTTTGTAGCTACTATGCTTAAAATTTACCCAGGAAATTCAGACAGTCTCAAGCAGGCAACAATGAAGGGTGTCGCTACTCAAATTTTTTTTTTTTCCCAGCTCTGAAGGTTCTCTCACACTGTGGGAAAAACTCAACTAAAGGCAAAGCTGGGGAATGAATTAAGCCCATGTTCTTTGTTTTGGCTCCTGGCTTTTTTAGGTAGACAGTTCCTAAACAGGGCTTAGATGGGTGAAGAAAAATATTTATGTGCACACACACACATACACACACACATAAGCCCCTCTGTGTTCATTTAAACCGTCAGAAGAGATGAACTCGTGCTACTCTCCAAGG
The DNA here is from genome assembly GCF_000260355.1 of Condylura cristata. Classification (NCBI taxonomy): domain Eukaryota; kingdom Metazoa; phylum Chordata; class Mammalia; order Eulipotyphla; family Talpidae; genus Condylura; species Condylura cristata. The sequence goes on along the minus strand of NW_004567119.1, from coordinate 11,570,218 downwards.
CTTATAGCCTGTCTGGCATTGGGATTTCCTGGTTGGGTGAGTCAGGACTCCAGACACTTAGGAACAAGTGTCAGGAAACCCACTTCAAGCCAGTTTAGGCAATGATAAAAAGTCAAAAAGCTAGGGTTCTTCAGCTCATTTAGCTGGAGAATCTTAAAATGGTGGCGTTGCAGTCTCACTAAGTCCAGGCTCCACAGTATCGTGAAGGCCTGGTCTGCCTTCGTGTTGACTTCATTCTCAGCAAGACCCACCGGGTTAGGCGGCTGCTAGCAGATCCAAGCTTATAATTTATCTGCTCAGCCATGCCGGCAGGAAAAGAGTTTTTATCAATAGAGTTAGTATAACATCTGGGGCCAGCTTAGTCTGTGTTTCCCTCGGCAGTTAGAATATGAGGCAAGGCCAGACAGGAGGTGGGCGCTGACCTCCAGCGCCCAGGAGGGGACTGTCCCACCTGCATAACTGGCTTGAGAGTTGGGCAGGATGGTTCCCAAAGCAAAATACAAGTTCTGCCAATGGCAAGGGGCATGGATGTTGGCAACCCAAGCCGACTGATGCCTACTACGCTCACTGACACCTCAAGACCAGCTTAAATATTACTCATGTTTTCTCTGGCTAGCCCCATTATTTGCTAAAAATGAATTTTTCAAAGATGGTGATTCAATGAAGAAGAGACACTGGCAGCCTTTCCTCCCCAGTGAAACCGTCCTCACCTGTTACCTTGGGGAGTCTGCTGGATTACTATTTTTCAAAAAAGATTTACTTATTTATGCATACAGAACTGGGTACATGCCAGAGGTGCAGAGGCAGTGAAGGATTCACCGGAGACAGAGTGGGGAGCAGGACAGGCAGATGGATGAAGTACACTGCTGAGGGGAGCAGCGGGTGGGCCAGGAAAGGTCTGCTGTGCCATGTGGTCACCTCCGGGGCAGGCGGGGATCAAACTCCTGCTGCAGTAGCTTTAGCTTCTCAGTGCTGTGCTTTAACCCGCTGTTCCGCCAGGGAGGGCCCTCCCTTGATTCTTCACTGGTCTCACTCGCCATATCCTATCTTGCATTCGGACCAGGCGCTCCTCACAGGCTTCTTTGTTTGGCCCTAAAAATACCCAGCCGAGTCACTAAGACCCCTGACTGCTCTTTCCGTATGGCCCAGGGCTTCCCACTGCCGTGGTAGCTCCCTCTCCTCCCGGCAGCCTCTGGCCCTGGAACTCACCGAGAACCAGACCCGGCTCTCCACTGCCACCGCCGGGCCTGCTGGGAGTCCTCACCGCAGTAGTGGCAGATCTGAGATGCAAGATGGTGCTCAGCAGCTGGGCAACAGTTACCGGACGCCACTGGGCTGACCGGGTGGCAGTGAGCCCTGGTGAGCCCCTCCTGCGAGGTGATGGGCCATCCTCTGGTCTCCCCGGGTCTCCCCGGGTCATCTCTCAGTCCTCGTGGGAGCCAGCTTTGAGAGTTTACACCTTGCCACTGGTGGAGGGGGGGGGGGATGGGAGCTGATGAGCACGGATGAGGTTCAGGGACTCCTGGTAACAAAGGAGAGGAGAATCTTGCCTGCTTTTCAGGGCTTGTCAAACCAGGAATGAACTAAAGGCCTCACGCTTCCCAGCCTGGACATTCTGAGAAAGATGTGTTCTAGAGGTATCACATGAAGTGGAAGTTCGGGCCTGACCGTTGCCTGGCTCACTGAACTCCAGAAGCCCACAGCAGCTGGGAGGCCACATGTGCCCTCGGGGGTGTGGGAGTGGGCTACTGGCCAGACCCACTGGCTCTGGACCCAACTGTCAGGTTCAAGGCTTTCCCTCGGATACGCTACACCCCCATCCAGCCACTGCAACTCCTCCTCAGTGTCCTCGTCTGTCTAAGGAAGGAAGGTAATGAGGGTAGCCACATCACAGGGTCTCCGGAAGGATTGAAAGAAATTATACATGTAAATACTCTGGAGAGCACCTGGTCCCTCAGTAAGGCGTCCATAAATATTTGCTATTAGAGCAATTAGGGAAGACTGTGCCGCGGAGAAGCCACAACTGTGGATCAGAAGGAAGCTGTCTTCACAGGGTGGGAATAAGCTCCCTCGCTTACCTGCCCCAGAGAGCACAGAACAGAAAATAGCAAAGAAAAGGGTGAGCTCATGAGTGGGTTACCTTCTCTCTACCATGAGCCCATGACACACAGAGGGAAAAATAATCCATTTCTGGTCCTGTAAGTCAAAGAAGCCATCATGGGCTGTGAAGGAAATTCAATGAGTCACTGGTTGCCATGCCAATGCAAGCATCACCCTTCCACCTACTCCTCCGTCAACACATTTGAGTAAGTAACAATGGTAATAGCATGCACTAAAACTGCATTTTTAAAAAAGTTAACCGTACTTCTGTCAAATCTAGTTTTCAGAAATAATTGCTCTAGGCCAGGTACAGATTTGCACACAATCCTGGAAATGGGTTGACGATTGTCACAGAAGAGACCCTTCTGAGGACCGGGGGCGGGGGGGGGGCAGCTGAAGAGGGTCCTCCAACCTTCCAAGCGTGCCTCAGTGCCCCTGTGTCATTAGGTAGTGCGTATCTGCACTGCCTTCTCCACACCGTGAAGCCTGAGCAGGCCGGGGCTCATCCAGCCCATGTGAAGTTACACTTGAATATCGACAGATCGTGATGCTAGGTAAAATGTCAGACAACAACACAAAAACCTTCTAGAAACTCATTTTCTCATATTCAGTCCTAAGGAAAACCGTATTTGACATATTGACGTGCCATATGATTTACCCAGAACCCCCTCCCCAAATAGAAATCACCGAGATGGTAAATTGTTCTGCTTCCCAGTGCCAGACTCTGATGAGCTATTAGAGCCGAGATGGTCAAAGAGCGCTTGGTGATGTGAGAAATCGTTACATAGTGTTAAGGGAAGCAAGCAGGTTACAGAGCAGGGGATCTGCTAAAACCTGAATTTGATGTATGAAATCTTATGCAAATATATGCATAGGAGGAGCTAGTAGTGTTACTCTAAAATGTTAATGGCTGTTTCTGGATGGCCGGGTTACAGGTGGCTATTCATTTGCTTTTGTGCCTTTCTATATCTTCCAAAAACACTTTTTATGATGATTGTAGGTTTTTTCCATAACGTAATCAGAAGAAAAGTCAATAGATGTTATATACCAGAATCAAAAGCGTCCTCTCTGTCCAGGGCCTGAGCCGGAAGGAGCATCTTGGGGTCATCTGTGGCCAAGGCCCCACCTCTCGTGGGGCACCAGAGGCCACATCTGAGCTGTCTGCGAAGATGACTAAGTTCAAGTCTGAGATGACCTGGGCTTTCAAAGGATTTGTCAGCTCCCTGGAGAAGCATTTCACACTCTCTGCTGCGTTTGGCCTCACCCAGTCCTGCTATTAATAGTGCGCACTGCCTCCGTGGGTCTGCACATCCTGGCCTGGCCACGCCCGCTATGCTCCCCTCGTGGGGGCTCCAGTCCTAACGGGAGGCGGAGGTGTGTGTTGAGGGGCCTTTTGTGGCCTGTGGCTACTCCCTGTGAGCCTCGACAGCCAAGTGAGCCCCCATGGTGATGTCTCTCTCCCAACTTCCACCCCAACTCCCAGCCCCGGATGCCACATAAAGTCCCTCAGCTCCTTATAGCACAGCGTGGGCTGCCGTGGAAGAATTTGAGCGTGTCCATGGGCAAAGCCTGCCTGAGAGATGGGCAGCCCCACCTTCCTGGCATGAGAGTGAAATGCCTGGGTCCACTATAGCCCTATCAAAAGCAGAATTTCTGGGTGTGGGAGGTAAGTCGATGCACGCTAGACTTCCAGAACCACTTCCCCGAGAGCTGGGACAGGGACGAGGGACAGGCTCCGGGCTGGATGGAGTGGTGTCCCAGGGGCTGTGCTCCCTGAGCGCCACATGGCACGGGGCCACGTGACAGGGAGGGCCTGTCCTGGGCAGGGCACGCCCCCGTGCCACACATCTGTCATCTCACCTATCCTCTCTACCACCCTCCCAGGAGCAAGAGCATTTAGTGAGTAAGAGAAATTACTGGAACTTTCTCGGAGTTCCAGTACGTATGTGACACAGCTTATGTGCCATGACCGCTGTAAATGGTTCCCTGGCCCACTGCTCTCTCTGTCCTCTCCTTCCCGAGCCGAAGCCTAGTACACTTCCCTTGGCCGGACAGGGAAAGCATTTCCTCAGGTCAGACCCCGAAGCTTCCCACACAGCTCACTCATGGGTGCCCTGTCTCCTCAGACCCTTCAAGAAATGTTCACCCTCAAGGTTCCCCAGCGTGAGATCTGGCTGCACAGCTGTCCCAGGGGTGTGGGGTGGGCGGACCCTGGTCAGCTTGCAGAGCTGGGCGCTGGGTATGGCCCCAGCCTCCCCAGGGTATCTGCCACAGAGCACCCAGGTTTCCTTCCAGGGTCCTCCCAGCTCTGACTGACCTGCTGCTTGCCCCCGAGGTCAGGCCCACTCAGTCAGGTCGATAAAAGCTGGCCCCAGGGTGGAGGCGATGCAGCTTTGGGGCCTCCTTCCTCCGACCCTGTCAGGAAGTGCGCTGAGATGCTGAGCCTCCTTGGACAGGCGGCCAGGCTGGCGCCCTGGGCTGACCACTGCACAGGGCAGGAGCCCCGTGCCCCAGGCTTTGCAGAGGACAGACGTTCAAGAGAGAAACAAGTGCCCTCACTTCAGCCAACTGTTGTTCTGGGGTCTCCTTACTGCACTGGTGAAACTTGCCCAAACAGCTGCCCTCAGCCCATTGAAGCTCTTGCCCAGGGCTGACCCCAACAGGAGCCATCGGGTATACTGACCACGAGCAGAATTTAACTGGAAACGCGTAGACGAAAGGGTGACGGAAAGTGCACACGTGTGAACCGTGACGTCCCCTGGATCCGAGATTGACAAATGTGCTGAGCCCCTGGGGAATGTCCCTCCGTGGGTTCCCCCAAATGTCGCCTCCCCTGGTTTGCTGTGTGTGGGGCCTCTGCTTTTGAACCTGTCTCCTTTAAAGAAGGTTCTGGATATTTAAGTTCACACCAGGAATTCACACCTGCGAGTCAGCTGGAGGCCCTGAAAGTCGTGGCCTTCCTGTCCTACAAGGTCAGAAAAGGTCAGTCAGAGGGACAGAGGAGGTGGGGGTCAGTGTTGCAGAGGGCCACCTGTGCCCTGGAGGCTGAGGCCGAGTCTTGAGGTAACAGTTTCTGATCAGGGAGCCTGGGCTTCCACCTATGGGCTGTGGTGAGAGGGGAAAGCTGAACTTTCCCTGGAGGAGGGGCTTTGACCCCAGGAGCTCCAGGCAGGCTGGTGTGCCCAGTGGGGAGGTTTCCAGCACCAGTCGTGGCCTGATTTGGAGGGGGTCGTCCAGCTGCCCCTTCAAGCTGACCAGCCAGGTGTATAGAATAATGACCTGGGCTGGTGTGGAGACTGTTTGCATCTGATTTGCATCTGATTTGCACATGAAAGGCCTGTGCTTTCTGTTCCCAGGCAATTTTCAAGTTAAATATTAATTGTTGCTGCCCTTAGGGTTTTTATTTCTTGATTCTGCTTTCTCTGTTACTCCTCACCCACTTGCTGTCAGCGACTCTGAGTGGGTGGCAGGGTAGGGGGCTGCCGAGGCCGGGGACAGGGCAGCCCCCAATCACAGGGCGCACCTCCACCAGGTGAGGGGTGGCCGAAGGCCTGGGTGTGCAGGGAGGGGAGAGCTGGCAGGTGTGGGCGACCAGTTGATTCATGGCATAAGGAAAACGAATGGCAAAGCAAGGAACTGGCCAGCACAGCTAGAGAAATTTTCTAGAATCCTCTGGAACCCAATCAGGATCATGTCTTAGGGTGAAGAGGGGAGCTGCGGTCAGCTCAGCACACATCCCGGGCCAGAGGAGCCATGCCAGCGACAGGATGCCTGGCCCATCTGCTCCCCAGATCTGTGTGCTCCCATCTTCCTGTCTCCAGAGGCCAGACCAGCAGCGCGAGGCAGGATAGGGCCCCTGGCCAGGAACGCACAGAGCCGCGGGCTGCCAGCACTGAGGCCGACTCTGCCTGATTTGCTCCCCGCTCTGTGTCCTACTCACTGCCCCTCGGGGCAGGTGACTGGCCTCCTGCATGCCTCGGTGTCCTCTTCTGCACCCTGTTAGCATGTCTGCCTCCCGTTAGTGTGTTGAGGAGGGAGCCAGCACCCCAGGGCTGCAGTGTACCCCAGCTCTGGGCTACCCAGGCTTAGGGGGACAGGGTGCCGCATGTCCACTGGGGTTACCGTGCCCCCACTCACCAGGTCCCGAGGCCAGGGACACATGTGATAACAGTCAACGGCCTAGCAGGAGCCCGAGCTGCCTGCTGGCCTGTGTTCCCTAGGGCTTCAGCAGTAGGGGCTTCCCGGGCTGCTCCCACCTCCCCCTGTGGGGCATCTGGGGACCTGCAGCCCCTTCACTCTGAGGACCCACAGGGCCTTCTGATGTCGCCCCTCCTGCACCTGTTCTTACCAGGCTGCCTGCACCAGGCACTTCACTCCCACCCCACAGCAGGGTGGGGCCCCAGAGTGGTCTCCAGAGCCACCAGGATGGAGCGCTCTCCTTTGGGGTGTTCTGCTCAGGCACATGGTCCAGTCCAGGCCTCGTGGCTGCCTGCTCTTGCAAGCGCCACGCTGTGCTGAGAGCTTGAAATACTCGCTCTTTTTTATCCTCGCGGTGTTTGAAGGAAGTGATGTCATTACCCCATTTCACAGTGGTGGGAGCTGACGCTGAGGGATGCTAAGGAATTTCCCCCAGTGACTTAACTGGCTGCAGCCACTGGCAACTTCCTGCTGCTGGAAACTTTTTGGAAGGTATTTTTCTCCTCACTGGGTTCTTTTCTTTTTCTTTTGTAATGGCAGGAAGGCGCAACTGAAGGGCCCTGGACCTGCCCACCTATGTTCCGTGTTGGAAGCGCAGTTAGGTACGTAGCAAGCCATGCTTTTCACTTTTGACTGCCCTCATGGAATTGTCCTTGGGGCTCCCTCGTCCAGAGAGATGCCTACTCCAGTCTCTCCTTTCTGGAGTTTCCCTGGGCAACTCCCAAGCCCCCAAACCCCGATTTCTTGCTACTCCAAGTTGCAATGTCAGCTTCTCCTCCCTCCACATTTCATGGCGAAGCCTGCTCACCTCAGACAGGCCCTGGACTGAGCTGGCTCAGCAGCTAGCTGCTGGAGACCTTACCTCCCAGAAAAATGCAGTTTCCGGAGGCCTCTCTGGGCTAGTGCGTTCATGGATCTTCCCCAGGACAAATGATGAAGGTCCCACTTATGTGGGTAAAATTATCTCTGATGACCATAACTTTATTGAGCTGCATCCAATTGTTGTGTTTTCCTTAAGCTCAGCAGAAAAGCCCAGAAATCGCTGCAAAAACTCAACCATGCACTAATATGCTTAGGCAGAGGGACATCACTGGGAAAAGGGTTCATGAAGTATTTTCATTATGACTTCGAGGGAACCGCTCTAGAGTGTGGTTCTCGTATAAAACTTCAGGGGCTGAGGTGTGTGAGCCCATCAGTTGGGACTAACGGGGTACCCCAGGAGTGATAGAACCCTTTGTAAATCCAAGCAGGAGGCCCTGGGAAGAGTCATTTTCTTAGGTATCTGCACAGGACATCGCTGCAGGGTGCTGCTGGTGGGGAGGTTTGAGTTTCCCAATTCACCCCTTGCTGGGGTGGCCTGGGCCATGGGAGGAGCCAGGAGCCCCCTGGGGGATGGCGCCCAGGTCCTGGCTCCAGGCTGCTCTTCAACTGCCTCCAGGTTTGAAACTTTCCTCTCTGGTTCTCAATCTCTGCAGAAGAAAGAGATGGGTCAGCCCCTTGGTTCCGGAACGTTTTAAGTCATGTTCCCATCTCTTAAAAAGAAAATTTTTGTGACAGTCCAAAGTGGAAGATCAGTAAAGAGGAATTGCTTTGGCCACACTCTGGGGAGGGTGCCCCAAAGCCCAGGACCTCCGACAGGTGCATTTGGGAGCCCCCCACACCCCCAACTCCCTAGCCATCTGCTAGCAGGCAGGGGAGGCCCAGGTGCGGGCGGGTGGGTGTGGAGCCGGGCCAGGCGCATGGTGCAGACGCGAGGCCGTGGGAGCGCGGCTGGAAGACCTCGGTGGCTCTGACCAGCCCACCGGGCATCTCTCTTTGCTTTCTTCTTGCTCTCTCCTACCCATTCTCCTTTCCTTTCTCCCTTTGGCATTTGGAGCCCAGCTGGGCACTCTAATGTGGTTTTATTGTGGAGTCTAAACATTTTTTTTTTAATTTTATTTATTTATGCACCCAGAACTGGCGCACTGGCCAGAGGTGCAGAGGCGGTCAGAGGGCCCTCTAGCAACAGAGTGGGGAGCAGAACAGGCAGACAGACGAAGTCCACTGCTGAGGGGAGCAGCGGGCGGTTCAGGGGAGGTCTGCGGCGCCATGTGGGTCACTCCGGGGCTGGAATTGAACTTGCACCGATGTGGCTGCGGCTAGCTAGCTTCGCATTGCTGCGCTTCTACCCGTCGCCCCACCAGTCTTAATCTAAGGAGAAGGCCTTCAGGGGAGACTGAACCACATTATTCAATGACAGCGTCAACCAGTGACTGGCGCTAACTGGGCGATGGTCAGGAGGGTCCATCATGAACAAGCAGGGAGGGGCTGCCAGCAAGAGGTCATTAGTCTTGAATTTATAGCCTCCTTCACCTGCGGTACATTGTCACTGTCGCTGGGAGAAATGTCTTTTAACGTCCTGGATCATTAAAACCCAATAATCTCTTTGAAATGGCTTAACTGCTTCCTGCAAGGAGATAAAGTAAATAAAACTGTCGTCTCTGTGTCTGCTGTCACCGCAGTGATGCAGTATTTCTTTTCTTTCTTTTTTTTAATATCTGCATTTATTTTCATCCAGGCCAGTGCATTTATGCTATGCTGGTGGGGTATAAATTTGGTAATTAAATCCTGTTATCTTGACATTAGGAGCAGAATAAGAAGCATTTGTGATGCTTGGGAGAGAAAAAACACTGTGAGGAGAAAGAAGATTTGTTTTGTATTTAAGAAAAATTCATTTTCACAGAGTCTTTTTTTAGTCCAAGATAGTTGACAGATGCTTGACTAGCCCAGAGATCCTTCTGTGAGGAAGGATTCTAATGAATCCTGTGGAATTACTCTTCACTTTGTTGTTCATCCCAGCAGAGTGCGAAGAATATGCTATTTGTAACTCCACAGACCTGGGCTTTTATCTGAGATGTATGGTTTAGTAGCTGCGTGACCTCAAGCAAGTCACTTACCTTTCATACCTGTCAGGTCACTTCCAGCTGCATGTAAGAAAAATCCTACCCCACAGTCCAGCAATTAAGAAAGTGTTTTCCATGCTATAATAGAAAGTTCTGATTGAGGTAACTCCAGGGACGCTGAATGCAGTTGCTGGTCAAGGTAAATGAAGACACCATTTTCCTCTGTCATCCTCAGTGGATTGGCCTGGTCCGCTAGCCCAGCCCTCTGATTACAAGATGGCTGCCTCAGAGCCAGCAATCCCAAGCCGACCCGACAAGGGGCAGCAGCTCGAGAGCAAGAAAGCACTTCCTGGAAGCTCTCCAGGGCCACAGCATCACAGCCTATTGTTCAGAAGTGTGTCACGTGCCCATCTCTAAACCAATCACAGCCCAAGCAATGGAATCCTCATAATTGGCTCAGTTGAACCAGTTTCTTCCTCCTCCCTCCTGGGCTGGTGATGGGACCCCTACAGTGTATGGCCACCCAGAGAAGTCTGGAAACCTAAGTAAAGCCAGAGTCCTGATTGAAAGGGGGACATGGGCTGGACGGTTCTGTGTTGGCAAGTGATAGTCTCTGCTATTATCTCCCTGAACCTGTTTCTTCATCTGTAAAACAGGGATCGTAACTATTTACATTATTAACTCTATTGTAAGGATTCAGAGAGCTGAATGAGACGTTACTTCCAAACCTTTTTGTCCCAGAATTTTAGCAGCACAGACAACTGATTTGGTCTGGCCGCCTTCCACAGAGGAGGTTGGTGGTAGGCAAGCTTCCCACTTCGTCCAAGCAAGCGAGAACAGGGTCCCACACACACTGGAATGTGTGTTGGGCTGTTCCCCAGGCCTACGGCTGGCCTTGGCCAGCTGTCCAGGTGTTTTAGAGGCTTGCCTCCGTCGGTCTGCCTTTTACTTTTCTAATATGTTATGACTCATAACAAAGATGGCAGGTCCTGTATTCTCTGTCTGTCTCAAGGGAGGCCTCCGGCTAGTGCACGGAAGCCTGGGCTCGCGTCTAGTAACAGCGTTGAGTCTGTCTGCCTTGTGGGCCTTAGAGACAGGGCTGCAGGGGCAGCCCAGGCCCTTTTGAGGCCCCTGCTACCTCATGCCCCAGGCCGGACAGGCAGAAGCACCGGGGAGGCAGGACTGATCCTTCCTGGGCTGTCTGGGAGTTCTCAGATTAGTGAACAGTGTGTGGGTCCGGGGTGGAAGCTTCACCATCTGGATGCACATCAGGGAGAGTCCAGACCAGAGTCCTTCCCCGTCTCTCACTGATACCCTCTTGTCCGTGAAATCTCCTTTTTTAAGTTCCTTGGTCCCCCGTGTCTGCCCTCTTCCCTGGAGTCCCCTCAGCTATGCAGGGTGAAGCACGTCACCTAGGCACAGTTTAACTGGTCTTGAAGATCACAGTGTCAACTTGATAACGGAAGTAACAAGCTCTCTGGGGAAAGCCTTGTCCCGACCCTTCCGTACTCTACCCTGCATTATTATGTAAACAAGCACCCGGCTTTTTCCTGACTCTGAGGTTACCTTACATTACAAGAGCCACACACAACAGCCAACTGGCTCTCTGTGGTAGCCAGACTTCTCCAGTTCAAAGTGGATGTCTCAACAGGAGACTGAGGTCATCAACAGTTGTAGCAGAACAAGATATCGGCCGGGAATCTGAGGTGCAAAAGCAGAAGAGTGGAGTTCAGTGGGTCCCCAGTCAAAGGCACCAAAGGAAGCTGCTGGGGTGTCACTTGAGGAGGGGACAGAGGGAGCAGCCAGGAGGAGCTATGGGGATGGTGGGGAGAGCCCAGGGCTGATAGTGTTGTCAGCTGGACCGCGGGTGCCGTCCCTGCTGCACTGGGTGAGCCCGGGACAGGATGCACAGGACCCGGGGCTTACTCCAGGGTGCCCGTCTTCTCTCCACTTTCCCTGGGGAGCTGAGCCCATGTGGGCCCAGCCAAGGACTGAGAAGCACCCTCTGGGCTTGTTCAGGGTCTGCCTTCCCCAGAGATGCAGGGCTTCTGCTGCCCTTTGTGTTCAGAGCATAGAGCCCTCCTCACCCCCAGGGCCGAGGACCAGGCTCCCCTATTCACCAACAGCCACCTCCCACCGGGGCTTTGTTTCCCATCCCACTGCCTGGTTCTCAGCCTCCAGCCTGCACTAGCCATGCTGCCCACCCACTTCCTCCTCACCCACTGCCCTCCAGCTCTACGGGCTGGCCTTGGCCCAATCAGGGGTGTTGAGGACAGGCTTGGGGTCCCAGAATCCTTGATTTAAGTCCCAGCTGTGCCCCCAGCTTCTGGGGATTTTGAGCCTCTCTGAACTTGGGTTTTTCCACTTACAGTGACAGCTGAACCCCACCTCCCGGGTGATGGTGCCAGGCATATCCGAGCTGGTGTGTGGGTCCTTCTCAGACACCACCCACAAGTCTTTAGCCACAGTCAGGAATCCTGCAGCTCGGAGCAGTGTACCCCCAGAAATTACCCTCCAGGAGGTGACACGATGCCCCTGGGACCCCTTGCAGAGCTGCTGCAGGAGTCATTGTCAGAGCCACAGAGTCCACTCCACGCGGAGAGGAGGCTGCCTGTCCCCAGAGCCCGCACGGTCCCCGCGAGAGCTCAGCAAGCCGCCTGTGGCTCACACTCAGGGGCAGGCGGCTGCGTTCACACCAGGAGCGGTCACACCGCCAGCCGCTTCTTCCTTGAGCGAGAAAATGACTGCCTGGATATCATCTATGCACACCCCCGCATGGGCTAAAAATATAGGCCAGTACCCACTTGCAGGGAAAGGCCTAAGCTGTTTTCTTAAAACGGTATATTTAGACCTGACAGCAGATCCCAGTGTGCTGGGAGAGACGGGCCTGCTCTGACTTCGGAGCGTCCCCCCCCCTTGCCGCCCCCCCCCCCCGCGAAAGCATGTCCTCCATGGCCCCCCTTTGGGCCCATGCTCTGGAGAGTTATGGTTTTGACAGGTGAGGGTGAGCAGCCTCCGGAAAGCCTTGTTAACGGGCAGGGGTGAACCAGCAGGATTGACATTTGCGGTGATTCCCCCCAATAAGGCTGCTGAGAGAGCGCAAAGGGTGATGGGAACCGGTCTGACATCCTAGGGAGAGGAGAGGTGGGTCGCGTTTCACAGCCAGCCTGTGCCTGTGTCTCTGGGTCGTGAAGGGGCTTCTTCGCCTCTGGATAGCAGGACATGCCTCTGTTGCCTTCAGGGGGAGTAAGGAAGGAAGAGGGTCTTGTTCTCCAAGGGGGCTTCTACCTTTGGTTTGGGTTTTCCAGGGGCCCAGGGCAAGGTCAGAGAGTTTGCTAGCAAACTTTTGAAATGGAGTCAATCGCATATTCCCCTGACCCCAAACCCTGTGTACTGGGGTTCGTGTCTTCGTTTCCCTTTGTTGAAGCGTGCACACAGGCCTCCTTCCTTTTTTAACTGCAAGCGGTAAAATAGAGCAGCCCTTGGTTCTTAGAAACCTTTCCGGCCTGCGTCTGTCCACCGGGAGGGCTAATTCCCGAGTATCCTGGTAAGCTACCTCACCTCCCGGTAGCTCTCCCCTGCTTCGTCCGTTGCCTATAATCAGCCCACCTCTTCATCCTTCATCTCCTTCCTGCTGTGACACATGGTGTTTCCTGCCAGTTTCTACTTCCTCTGTCATCCATCTATCTCTGCCTCCTGCTCTCCCTATATATAGCCACCTGTCTGCCTATATATAGCTCCACCTTTATGCTCAAAGCTGACAAATGCTAGCGAGACCCATAAAGCCAGGGCCCCTCCAAGTTTAAAGTACAGTTAATATGCTTTGGTGTATCTTCCGAAATGGCATCTAGTCTCCAGCACCTGTCCCCAGGAGAAAATGACTATCCTCTATAAGAAGAGGAGACAGTTTCTGGAGAGCTTCTTTAGAGATGGCGGGTCCTTTTGGAAAGGCTAAAATCTTCTAAAGCTCATTACTGATTGAGCGTTATTTAGGTACCAGGCGCTGCGCTAGGTCAAGGTTCAACGATGAGCAGTAATAGCCTTGACCTCCAGGACTCCCCAAGCAATCTGGCAGATGAGAAATCAAGCAGAAGACGTTGCCCACTACTGAACTGTTAGCAGCTGTTGCAACCGGGTCTGAAGAAAAGCTTCAGTGGTAGCAGCCCTTTGGCCTGGTTAACCCACTGGAGAGCAGAGGAAGGCCGGAGGGGAGGAGGAAAGCTGGCAAAGTGGGCTGGCAAACAGTTCCGATGACAGACCCTGAGGTCCGGGGATGTCTCTCTGGTTCACGGTGGTTTCTGAGGGCCCACTACAGCCTCAGAATGTGCCAGGTGCTCAGAGAATTATTTGTTGACTAGAAGAATGAATTTCGGAGACTCAGTGCCTTTCCTCTCTGGCCAGGCCATTTGCTGGAAGGAATCCCCCGCCCCATGACACAGGACAATGGCATGGGCAGGTATTGCTCAGGAATCTGCGCCATCTGTCGGGGGCCCCATGGAGAGGCCAAGCCAGATGGACCCCAGGTCTATTTTGGTCTTTACTTTGCATGTTTCTTGTTTTTCTGTGTCCCCTGCAGATGGACACTGTCAGGTTATTTGTAGCAGGAGTTTGCACACAATAATAGGACAGTTGCTCTAATTCCAGCGCCCATTGAGTAACTTTGGCTTTGCATCCTTCAGAGGACCTGTAACAAAACAGTGCCAGAGCGCTCAGCAACTCCAGACAACCTTAGCGCGGCTGGCGTGGATCCTCTTCCAAACAACTCTCTCAGAAACACGAGACACGGCGATTGCTTGTAGGTGTTTTCTCACAGCTAGCAACAGCCCATAAATAGATGTTAAACCTGTAAAAATTAGAGTGGAAAGTTTAATTTAGTACTATATTAAATAATTAATTCACATAGCCAAGAATGCAAAGATGGTTAAGCACAAGGATCTTTATAATTTTTAATTGCAAACCGCCATTCATATGCTATACTCAGCACTATCAAAAAGTTTCTTTTAGAATAATATTTAATATAAAAAAGTTTTGATAAAGTGGGTGAAAACAAATTATATTGTCCAATGTGATATATATAATCTTATAAAATTGTGTAATCCTAGAAAAAAGACTGAAAGGATGCAGGAGTTTAGCAGGAGGTGAATTTTCCTCTTCCTGCTGTTCTGCTCTTAACAAAATTTCTGCAATGATCATTTCTTACTTTTCTGGCCAAATGTTATTTTGAAGAATGGCACTTTTGGCGTCTTCCAGTGGGCGCTTTGTGTCTGAAGCTTATATTAAAGACTAGCTCAGGGCATCTGCTATTAAAGACAACCAAAGGGAAAACACAAAGTGTGCAATCGTGGTCTTTCAAGTAGGTCTTTAATAGGTTGCCTTTAATTTCATCTCAAAAGGAGGAGGTAGGTGGTGTCTGCTCTGCAGAGATTTATTATCGCTGGTTGGTACATTATCCAGGCATTTTGAACTTGCCCTAAAGCCCATCTATAAAGAGTCTGCATGTGCAGACAGCATTTGTGTTTTCCATATTCATAAATTGCGTGTTGCTGGAGGCCAGTCATCTCTCAGGTTTGCCTAGGGGTGAAGACCAACCCGAGGCATCACAGCTTTAAATAAACAACAGGCAACCTGGCGCAGAGTTGATTGTCAAGGAGCAGAACTCGAAGTCCCTGCCTTCTCCTGGACCATCCTGTTTCCCATGCTCTGTCTTGGAAGTTGGTCTCAGGTGAGGATTGTGGAGAAACTTTGGCATGTACAACCTCTTTTGTAAACCCATGTTGGTTAAAGACATGAGTTTTCGAAAGCCTCAGGGAGAAATAGTCTAGTCACAGGGCTGTTATAACTTGAACAGTCAAGCTAGAATAGCTGCACAACAGGCTCCAGTGATTAGCAGGAGCATTTGTCTTGCCTCGTCTGCATTCACTGGGCCGCAGTCATGTTCCACACCCGGATAGATACGGCGACTAGACAGTCAGCTGTGTTATGCTGACTTATGGTGACTTTTAGCCATAAGAAGAGGAGCCCTATTTAATGTACTCAGTGATGGCTCTGTAATCAAACTGTCTTGCGTAATGAGGAAAACTAATAAATAAAGTCCAGCAAATGTTATGTTTCAAAACAAACAAATGCCTGGCTGCAGGTAGCCTTAACACCCAGCTACACTGCATATCTTCCAGACTTGTCCATACAGTTGAGAAATGACTCACAGCCTTTGAGATGAGAGAAAACAAGATTAGGGAGAACCTTTGCAATGTGGCATTTAGACAATGGATGGTGAGAAATGTAGGAAACAATTTACTTGACAAGAACTGGTAACTGACAGCCCTGAGAAAAGAAAAGAAATGGACTGTAGGTTCAGCCTACCCTCTTCTACTGTGAATCTGATAATGGTTTCTAAGAAAATAATGATCAAAACTGCTTTGTTCCTTCAGTCTTACTTTGTGACCGTGCTGAATGTATCGCCTTGATCTGTCGCTGTTATTCTGAGGAAAGTTTTGGTGGCCATTGTCTTCACATTTTTACTTGAAATTTTTTCCTGAAAGCCCATAGATGTTTTTGGTCTGCTCTTTTGTCCCCAACACACTCTTTGAAATAGGTCCCAGACAATACATATCCTTTTGCCCTGTCGGACTTCTCCCTTTGGGGTGGAGGTAATATGGTGGCAATCTTGCCTATCAAAAGAGAGCAGGAGACAGACATGAGTAGGAAGGAGTGAGAAGGCAGGAAATTATCCAGGAAATGAAGAATTCCAGTGGCTGTTGTCCCTATGAGCTTAAGACTAATTCTTCTTACTATAAGCAGAACAGTCTGAGACATGTATCGCCGGTGACGTTCCCATCACAAGAAAATCTAAGTTCCAGGCAGAGCTTACAGATCAATGGAGGGGAAGAGACCAGGCTAGCTGGAGATTTGCATTTTGGAGCTATTCATATTAACAACAGCTATTCACAGGCACAGTGCTGAGAAGCCTCCATCCTGTGACTTCTGTGGTGCCAGATTAGGCCTTTATTGAATGAATATGTAAATCAATGAAGTGCATAATTGGAGAAATGAAGGAAAGCTTCAATGAGCCCCGAGGCTACAAAAGTCCTCTAAGTAGCACTGTCCACAATCGGTAAGTTTTAACATGTACTAGAATCATTATAACTCGTAATGATTGTATTATTGTTTCTGTATTATTTCATTTTTGATATACCAGTAATCTAGAGATAAATTTTTAATATTAAAACAAATGCCTAAAATGATTACCTTTTGATTTATTTTTAATGGATTTAGATATAAATATGGTCTGCCAATGTATACGGCTTCTTTGGAATAGGTTGAGGCCTGCTTTTTGACCTCTGTGATGAAGTCAATTTTACACATGTACCATTCTGCATGTGTTCTAAAATAATTTCATACACGTGTTTTCTGGTTTTCAATCCAGAGTTCTCTACATGTTCATTAAATCAAGCTGTTAATTGTGTTGGAAAATCTTTCTATCTTTACTAATTTTTGTATGTTTGATACATCAGTTTCAGAAGGATATATGTTAGGGCCCCCATCATCCTTGTGATTTGGCCATCATGCCATGCAATTCTGTTAAACGTGATTCAAATGGTTGACTGTGTTACTAAGTTCATATAAGCTTAAAACTGCTGTCTTCTTAGTGAATTTAACATTTTATCCTGGAGTGGCTGATATGTAAAGCCATCTTATTAATCCATCTTATTAATACAATTATGATTCCTTTTGGGTAATATTTGTATAATAGTCTTTTTTGAATAGGTTATTTTTAACCTTTCCATTCCTTGTATTTTTAGATGTATCTTTTATAAACAGCATATAGCTCCATATTACAAATGTTATTTAGCAATCTCTATCTTTAATTGGCAATTTTAGCTCATTTACATTTATTATAACTGTTGATATATTTAAACTTATTTATATCATCTTATGTAATGTATTTGAATTTTAGAATACTTTTCACCTTTATTTTGTGCTTTTTTGATTGAATTATTTTCATAAAGCATTTTTTTCCATTACCTTTTGGAAAACATGAACCATTTTCATTGTTTCAGTGGTTAACAACTGTGCTTAACAAAGCCAGTTTAATCTCTTTTACACTTTCTCAAAACTTTTAGTGCATTTGAATCTGACCATGCTCTCACATTTTGTGCATTATTGACTGCTGTTTCAAAAATCCTAAATCATGCATGGCGATTGTAGCTCCATACAGTAATTATCATTTAGCTTTACTTGCATGTTTGTCTATTCTTGGCTTACATTTCTTCTAGCATTTCAGGTCTTCCCTCAGTGACAATTCTCTTTTTTCCAAGCCTATATCTTTTAAAGTTTCTTTCATAATCATTTCTTGGTGGTAAACTCGTTCAGTTCTTCTATGTCAGCTGGAAATTGAAATACCTTGGAATGGAGTTCGCAGGATTTCTGAGCACTCCCCCATAATTGGCCCATAAAAGACACCTAGAGATGCCACAATGGTAGGCAACAGGGGACAGAGAGATAGCCACAACAAATGCCCTCCATAGACAAGCATGCCCACAATGAAATCCTGGGTTCCCAAAAACTTCATAAACAATTTTAGGTATTGATTCATTCATCAGCTCAACTTTTGAACTTACCTAAATCTACCATTCATTTACACATTCATTATTTAATTTGTTGTTTAAGTAGATTTTAACACACCTACTGTGCGTCAGGCACAATGGCAGATGACAAGGATGTCAGTACGAACAAATACTTATACTGACTCTACCTTTGAGGACTACATTACTGTGTAGGAAAATAAATAACAACCCAGTAACCAATCACACACATAAATGTGAGTTTGTGAAAGTGTTAGGTGCTGTGAAGAAAGGCCCCTGCGTGCAGAGACCCTGCAATGGAAGGCTTGTTATGGGAAGATCAGAGTAGGCTGAGGAAGGAAATTTTTTTTTAAACATTTATTTATTCCGGCCCTCCCTGGTGGCGCAGCGGGTTAAAGCACAGCACTGAGAATCTAAAGCTGCTTCCGCATGAGTTCGATTCCCTCCTGCCCCGGAGGTGACCACATGGCGAGGCAGACCTCTCCTGACCGCCCGCTGCTCCCCTCAGCAGTGTACTTCGTCAATCTGCCTGTTCTGCTCTCCGGTGAAGCCTCTCACCGCCCCTGAGCCTCTGGCCTGTACCCCAGTTCTGTATGCACAAATAAATAAATCTTTAAAAAAAAAGATTTATTTATTCATATAGAACTGGGGTACAGGCCAGAGATGCGGAGGGTGAGAGGATTCACAGAGACAGAGTGGGGAGCAGAACAGGCAGATCAACGAAGCACACTGCTGAGGGGAGCAGCGGGCGGGTCAGGAGAGGTCTGCCGCGCCATGTGGTCACCTCCGGGGCAGGCGGGGATGGAACTCATGCGGAAGCGGCTTAAGCTCCTTAGTGCTGTGCTTTAACCTGCTGCGCCACCAGGGAGGGCCCAGGAAGGATATTTTAACTGAGAGCAGCAATCTAGGCAAAGAGCCGAGAAACGGCCTGTGCCAAGGCCCTGTGGCAGGGAGAGGGACGTGACACAGACGTTCAGAAGAGCAGTGTGACTGGAGTAGAGTGAGGACAGAGAGGGATGGCAGCAGAGTTCTGCAACAGCAGGAGGGGACCAACTCAGGCCCTGACAGGCCAGATCCAGGGAGGTGTCACGGGTCTTGGGAACAATGGGAGCCGCTGACCTTTAGGCAGAGGGAGCAAGCCGCTTGACGCTTCCTGGCTTCTTCTGTGCTGGCTGGCTCAGAGGATTGCGGTGCCACGGGAGCTTCTGATGTGCAACTCCTCATCTTTGCAGGAGGGAAGCCGGGCGCCATCCACTGGAGGGCTCTGCCAGAGGTGACCTTCAACTGTCAGCACAAGTGAGAACATGGCAGAGGCTTTCTGGATGGGCAGACAATGACAATGTCAGCTTCCCTCCTGTGGTGTCATGCTCAGAAATATGCCCCAGGTGCCTCCAGGAAGCGCAGGTAGAATTAATGGAGAACAGCCCCGAACGCCCACCTAGGCCTCCCTCCTGGAGATGGGTGGGACTGCTTCTCTTGGCCAAGGGGGAGTTCTTGCTTGCAACTTCTTCTCTGAGCCCTCTGGTGGGTTAAAAGAGGACCCAGGTAGAGTAGTCGGGAGGGATGGGGGGGGCAGTGGGGGGGAGAGGTCTCAGCGTCATATGTAGGGTTGGGAGGAATGAAGGTCTCTGGGGAGCTCTGGAGCTGGTTCCAGCCTCTGCACCGTGCGGCCTCAGACAGAGGCAGACCCTCTCGCGTGGTGTCCATCTCCCCGTCAGTAAACGAGGCCTGATCCAGGCAGGGGCATGTGGTGGGGAGGGGGCCTGAGAATAAAGATGATGCACCTTCCTATGAAGAATCAGCTGTATTCGATTTCTGAGAGAAAAATGTTATTTTTACCTTTAAACAAATGCAGGTATTTTGGTTCAGCATGTGAAATTTACACTTAAAGATGTAATAGGCGATGTCAAAAAAACTGGTTCATGTTCTTTATTTAGGGTACTGGGGCGGGGGTGGGGGGAGGCTGAGCAGCACTGGATTAGATGTGTTCCAAGATGCCTTCCAACTCTTTGGTATTATGTTGCTCTGGTTTTACGAAGGAGATCAAGGAGGAGGATTAAGCAATATGTGGACTATAAAAGGATTCAGGCTCTTTTAGGTTTCGGGCGGAGTGGGTATTAAAGTGGGCGTTAGGCCCTGCCCTGGGCTCTCACAACCTGGCCTGGCACCTCCTGTTGCTCTCTCAGGAAAGCCTCATCCTTCCTGCCTCCACGCTGGCTCCTGTCCTCTGTCCCAAGGTCAGGTGCTTGGTTGTAATCAGCAGCCCCTAGAAGACTGTGAGTATGAGCTCCCGGTGGAGCGAGACAGAGGCCACGTGGGGGTGCCGGTGGCTGGTTGAGTGAATGCCTGACACGTGAGCGCCTCCGTGGAAGTAGTCACCCCTGGAAGCAAATTTAAAGTCTAGTTAAAGAGGTTCTTTGGGGTCAAACTGAGGACTGGGCTCAGGAAGTCCAGACTGCAGACTTCTCTGAGGGACGGGTCCCACCTTAGCGTTTGGTACACACATAGGTTAAGTTGTACACACAGAGGGAATGCGTAATTATTTTTTCTTAACAAAAGAACAAAGACATTTAGTTAATTTCTACCAATTTCAGTTAACTAAAGGAGGTTGGTTTCTGACAAACTTAATTAATTGATAAAGGAGACATACTGTTTATAACTTCAAAGTAATCCTTTGATCTTACGGAGCTAATGTAGCCAGAGCGATCTGTGTTTGGGAAGATGTGAGGACCCACGGTTATTGGAATGATCCGAAAGTACCCCATAAATGTCGGGGTGCAGACACAGAGGCTGCTATCTCATGCACCTTTTCTTTGCAACTGAAAAACAAGGCCTGGGCTCGGTCTGAGAACTTTTCTTGGGACTTTTCCCTTGTTTCTCGCCAAAGGATTCTCCACAGTGAAGGAGCCATGCTCTGCTGGCTCCACCCTGTTGAGGCCCCCGGAAGCCCTGGGGGGCATTTCCTAAGAGAGGAGAATGTGGAATATTTTTGTGGATGGGGGCAAAGGAGAGGGAGCGTTAAGATGCTGAATTTTAAAATGCTGCCTTCCTCTCTGTATTCTCCCAAGCAAAGAGGCTAATTCTGGGTTCCTAAGCACACATGTGCCAATTTCATCATATGCTTGTCTTTTGATTCACATTGTGGAGCACCTTCTACTCATTCACTAGTTTATTTAAAACTATTTTCACTATGTCAGCTGCTGACAATTCAGCCTGAACAAAGCCAAGTTCCTGCCTTCAAGTACTGTATATTCTAGTGGGAAGACACAGACAATAATCACTTTGTAAATTTTTGATATTTTTTTTGAAGGAAAAAAATAGTCAGCCCAGAGACCAGATTCCTTAGGGCATCTTGGGTGCCTGGAAGGTGTTTGCCAGTGGGTGGGACAGCGGCAGGCCTCACAGGTGGAGAGGCTCACACTGGCCCCGTGTTGAGCCCAGCTGGCCAGGGTCCAGGTGGGGATCTGGAGGCCAGGAAGGAGACTGCTTCCTCCAGGCTGGAGCTGTGGAGGCAAGGCAGCTGGGTTCATGAGCCATTTTGGGCTTGAGCAAGGGGAGGGGGAGCAGTGGGTGGGGGAAGGGAAGGTTCTGGGGGAGAGCAGAGAATGGGGACGGCCAGTTTTCCTTGGGTGGGAGTTTAAGGCCTATCCTGAGCGTCAGTGCTTCCTCTGGCAGTGGGATACAGGCGGGTGAGGACCCAGTAGAGGAGACTGAGGAGCAGCAGCAATGAGCTGGCAGGACTGAGCGAGGGACTAATCAGGGACTGGAAAGAGGGGAGAGACGACAAGATGCTGGAAGGTGCATGAGATAACAGCCTCTGTGTCTGCACCCCCACATTTATGGGGTACTTTAGGACCCTGTCAGGTGTTGCTATTAGTATGGAAGGCAAAATATAGACTTAGCAATGTCTGAGCCCCTTCCAGGAAGCTGGTGCACTTGCTTCAGCATATTTAGCACAATACAATTAGAAAGAGAGAGCTGAGCTATAAAACATTTTATTTTTTTAAATGAAAGAGGGCAGGGGCCCTCCCAGATGGTGCAAAGTGGTAAAGCACCGTGAAGCAATTCAGTCACTGCAGCACGAGTTCGATCCCTGGCCTGGGAGCTGACCCACACTGCACCGCAGACCTCTCCTGACCCGCCCGCTGCTCCCCTCAGCAGTGTACTTCAGTGGATCCACCTGTTCTGCTCCCCACTCTGTCTCTCACCCCTGCACCTCTGGCCTGTACCCCAGTTCTTGTGTGCATAAATAAGTAAATCTTCAAAAATCATAAAAAAGGGCAGGGACAGAGATACATCTTTTGTTCATGGGCCTCAGACAGGAAGCAAAGAGGACAGGAAATGACAAATAGGCCCTAGGAGGAACAGCAGGATGGCGCCGCGGGAACAGAAACATTAAGCCAGGCAGGCAGGAAGGAGGAAAATAAAGTTTATTATCATTACTGGCAAGTCAGAGAAGAGTCCTGCTATTCAATACGGACTCCACAGTGAGGCCCGCATGGGGAAGTGGAAACTCACTCCAGAAGTGTAGAATCGCCCAGAAAGCCTTCTATGCTGGCCAGAGATGAGAGGACACGTGACGAAGTCCCGGGGAAGGCTGACATGTGACTGATCATTGTCAGAATTTGCTCTAGGAAGTGTCTGGGGTCATGCAGTGGCCCAGCTCGTCAGCACTCACTTTGTGTCTCTGAGCTTGCTCCTCTTCAGTTTCATTTAACTTAATTGGATTTAATCCAGTGGATCCAAAGTACCATTTCATCATGCAGTCAATATAAAAACATGTTGGGGCATTTCCTTCGTTATTTCATGCATATCTTTGTGCCTCTCACACTGCCTATCATCTAATTCAGAATGGTCCCATTTCAAGGCTCCAGGCTCTCAAGCGGCCTTTGGCTACTTTACTAGACGGTGCAGGTCCAAACCATGCCCTCCAGCTTACAAGTGGAGAAGAAGGAGAAAGAAATGAAATGGTGAAACTATTTAGCTGGGAGTGTGGTCTCTTGGCTCCCAGAGCAATGTCCCTAATGCTCTGCTCTTCAAAAGCAATCTTCACTCAAATGTTCCCTGGCTTTGTTACTCTCACACTCGGTCATAAAAAAAATCAACCCTAGTCTTACATTTTCCAGTGCTTTTCCTTCTGTTTTGCTTCAGAATCTCAATGGGGTGTGTTCCCAAAGCAGGTCTTCTGACCCCACCCCAAAGTTGTCATTAGTGGGTTTGCAGCGAGAGCCCACACGGTGAGGTTACCAGTGCTCAGGGCCGGAAAGGACTGACACTCAAACCCTTTCAGCCTCTGGCTACTGTGAACTCCTGGGGTCCTCAAGAAGGAGCTTTACAAGATTGCCACAGGGTGTCCAGGAAGTCATATTCCGAAGACCGAGCTCTTTCCAGGATGATGGCGGAACTCTCCCACACCTGGATGCTTTTTGCAAATTGCAATGTTCTCTTGATATGCCTCCTGGGGTCTCAGATTGTGTGGGGGAAATGGGAATCTTGGTTTTCCATTTATCCCTGTGGCCCACCTATGGTGCTGAGCGGAAAACTTCTTGGATGAGTGATGAATGAGTGAATGAATAAAATGAATGTTGTGGAGCGCTCTTAGCAAACATGCAAAGGAACAAAAGCATATGCCTTTGACTTTCCCTTCCCCCTTTGCACGGAGTTGGCTTGCTTTGGGTCTTGGTGACTTAGTATGTTGGGGCCGGAAGAGAGAGGACAGATGCTAGGGCCATGCAGACAATGTCTTTCACAAGTATGGAGGAGACTTAAGATTAAGCTAGAAGTTGATTTCCTTGGAGAAACCTCACAGAACAAGGGACCCATCTCCTCTGCCTGGAGTAGAGTGAGTTTCAGTTTAAATTCTGAACTGACTCTGGCACCTGGAGATATAAAACAATTCACATTCATGATGTGACCTGTGAGTGTCTGGGTTTCCTTTAGCACAACAGAGAGAAGAGCTTGGAAGGGCAGAGGCCAGCTGGGGAAACGGAATCTTTCACTGAATACTTAAAACTATCTCCTGGAGATTGTTGAAAGTATTAGAACAGCCAGCTGCTGACTGTGGCCCCCCCCTTCCTTCCACTGCACCCTCATGGCCATCCCCACCATCACCTCCCCCATCATCACCACACCTGCCAGCCTCCTCCCCTCCCCCTCTGCGCCAAAGGCGTCTTCCACCTGGAGTCACCCAGGGGACGCCTCGAGCTGTGAGATCTGCGCAGCTAAGTGGCCTGGCCTCAGCCCCGGCAGGTCCACTGTGAAAGCGGAACGCACCGCACACACAAGCTTATTTTTGTTAATAAGAGAAAATGGTAGTTAATGGCTGTTTTACACAGACTTTTCAAAAATCTATAAAATCAGTTAATATTCTTTACAGCTTACAGCACCAACTGCTCCATAAAAATATCTTAACATATCAGAAAATATTATTAAATGATGACTTTCTTTTTCATTTACAGAGCATCTCACAGGCTTCAGCCGTCTTCCCAACTCCGTTCTACGTTTCCCTCTTACAAAGGCTCCAGCTCAGAGCGACCTCTCGGTCTGAGCCGAGGGTCTCTGAGCCACAGTGAGACGGGAGCAGGGACCGAGAGCCGGGATGGGCTGAGGACACTTCCGTGGCTTGTCCTCGGGTCTGGCACTGGTCCTGCTACCATCTGGTGGCGACCAACATGTCCTTGGCGGGTGACACGAGTCTCTGTGTGGGGTCCCGGGGAACTGTCCCCTCTGAAAGACTCAGGACAGGGGCAGGTGGGTGCTTGGGACCCACCAACCCACAAGGGTCCCAGAGATGCCCGCAGAGGCCTGGCTTTCCCCTGTGGCATCAGGGACAACCGGAGAAGGATCTGGCACATAATGAGTCTCAATACAAGTCATGGAAGAAAGGAACGACTCTGCCGGGCAGACAGATGGCCTGGGCCTCGCAGCTGCACAGATACAAAGCACCGTGCACATCTGCACACAGGCCCATCCTAAGGGTCTTCTCCTCCTTCCACCCTGTTCTTATTGTCCTTCCTGTGGTGGTGCTGACCCTCGCCCTTGGTCACAGCCCTCTGGGATGTGGCACAGGCTGGGGAGAAGAAAATCCCCTCTTAGAAAAGCTCTGTGGGCACCTCGCTCCCACACCTGGACACAGCCCCTGGGACCCCAACTTACACGTGGTCAGGGGCACAGGGGCCACTGGGTTGTTCTTCCTCACTCAGGAAGCAAAGCGGGCTCTGGGCCCTATGTCCGTAAGCACGCGCAGGGCTGTAAGCCAACGGCAGTGCACATTAAAAAGGGAAGGGAGAGACGTCTCAGGAGATCGGGCAGCAGCTGAGGTGAGGCCGGGGCTGGATTCTAGAGGTGGTGAGCAGCGGCCCCTGAGCGCACTGGTCACCTCTGAAGACAACGGGGTGGTAGAAGGGAGCTCAGGAAGAAACACCCTTCCGATGGGACTGTGTGCAAATGTGCAAATTTAAGGCCCCGGGCACAAGGCAGAAGAACAGGCGCTGGTCGGGAGTGATGCTTTCCTGCCAGTCTGCCGCTGGTCCTGGGGCCCCGGGCAGAGGAGTGGCCCTTTGGGTGCTGGGCAGCAGCTGCCTTTGCTGAGGTGGCATCTGGGAGATGTGCTGCTGGGGAGCTGGGGAGGGAAGGAGCGTGCAGAGGACACGTCTGTGACTGTCCCCTCGGCCAGCCCCCCACCTTATTGGAGGCTGGCCTGACCTTCACTTGCCACAAGCCCCGAGGATTGCTGGCCTGGCTAGGCCCAGGGTGAATGGATACAGGCGCCAGTTCACCTGAGCCCTGTTCTGTGAGGGACCGGAGAGGGCTTTGAGGGGACGGTGCCCAGCGAGATGCCAACGGGCCGTGTTGGGGGGAACATCTCAGGCTCTGGCGGAGACAAGATCTTAGGTGGGACCTTGATGACAAGCTCCAAAGGACCCACTTTGCTTCCTCCTTCCCACACTCCTCAATTCTCATCTCACTTACAACATCAGATGGTTCTTGGCATCTTCAGCGCTGAGAACTTCTGGGAATAAAAGGAAACGGGACGGTGCGGTGGCAGGTGTTCTCCGGTGCTGGTCTCTTCTCATGCTACTCATGTATTTGTTCTTTTGCTTGTCTGCCGATATCTGTCTTCTATCCACCCTCTCGCCTCTCCGCCCAGCCATTTATTTATTTTTATTGACGTAACATTGGTTTATCACTTCCTTCTGCAGTGCTCAGCTGCCACTTCGGGTCAGGATGCTCCTCCTGTAGCTGTTTCCAGCCAGGGTGACAGGCACTTCGGTGGGTGCTGCATTTGTCATGATGTGGTGCCCTGTTCGTCCCCAGGTAGCTTTAGTTTATCCTCAGAAAATTCAGGAAAGGACAGAATGTGCCTGGTATGTCTCTCCCTGATGGTTTGGTCTTTTTCTCTGACTGTTCATGCAGTGAAAGACCTTTGCTCCTTTCAGACTTGTCAAGATGTTTTTCTCAGTCTCCATCCATTATCATCAGGGAAAGGATGTGAAGTTGTTTTCAGCTGTGAAGTACCACGATCTCTGAGGTTACTTTATGGCAGCGTCGGCAGCCACGGATTTAACATATTCCCTTTGTGGGGTTGGTTTCTCCCCCAAAGTCCCTTGCCTGTAAAGTTTGCCACTTTGCTGAGAATAAAAACGGATGTCCCCAAGTCCCTGGTGTGAATGAGAATCTCTGTCCCCGCTCTTCCATGGCATGGGCCTGCTTCACTGTGGTCTATTTGCTGGGTGTCTGAGGGGAGATTGTGAACTGGGGGTCCCTAAGAGCCTCCTAACACACAAGTTTCTGTATAGTTTCTCTGCAAAAAGCATGGAAAGGAAAAAAACCAGAAACCAAACAAGCATATCCTTCCACCCAAGCCCCAGATAGGAGTAGTCTGACTTCTCAGCTGAGAAACACTGGAAAACACGTGCTTTGACCACGGTGTGGCGGCTCGAAGGGAAGGTGTGGGTCCTCCTGGCAGTGACTTTGAATGGGGCCCCAGATCTAAGCTCCACAAAAGACACATTATAGGGAATCAGGCCGTGGGGGCGGGGGGGGGGGAGGGGGGACTAACAGACTGGTCTAGAGAAGGTGATGGGCCTGTTAGGAGGCAGAGAAAGAGGGGGAGTCCCCAAGGGCGAGCCTTGAGATGATTCAACAGTATTAGCTGAGACATTTGCTCCTGAAAATATTTTTCTCGTCTCTCCCACAGTTCTGTTTCTCGATGTGTGAACAAGACCTGGCAAAGTTTAAACAGATGAAATACCTTTGGGCAGAGTTTGCTCTGCTGATATAATTTGGCTGCATTCTGTTCATCAGGAGCAGTGGGGTATTGATCTGATTAGCTGTGAGTTAGAAAAGTTGAGTCTCGCCCTTCTTCCATCTCCCGAGTAACCAGAGCCGTCGTTGAGTTCTTCAAAGTACATTAACCTTGCCCAGATGGGAGCGTTCTCTTTTGGTTTGCCTTGCAAATAATGCAAGCTAGGACCATTTAAGTCATTCATTCACTGGAAAGTAATCTATTGGGTACACTCGCCACTGTGGGAATAAAGAGAGTGTGGTAGAAACCCATTATGGAAGCCTATTAGGGTTCTGTTGAAAGTATCAGGTGTCCAAGGATCTATAATAGAAAACAAAAATATTTGGGCAATCTAATGAAACGTATTCAAAGGGGACATTTGACAGCATGTAGAAAAATTAGTTGTCAGATTGAATTTTCTCCTTTTCTATCAGCTCCTTGGGCTCACCCTAAGGGCCTGCGGTGGTAGAAGGCCAGACGGAGCTGCATCTCAGCTTCCGCATGAGGCATGCATTTTTATTTAAGGGTTTTTTAAACTCTGTTTTTGTTCCTAGGTTCAGGCGTTCACAGACACCATTTCAGACTCTCAATTTGCTGGTCGCTCACAATCTTCTTCACTGAGAGAGTGAAGGGTGGTGTGGGAGGGAGAGGAGAGCTTTGTGCAGCACTAGCCTAGCAGGAGATCAGAAATCAGGGCTGTGTGACCAGGTCTGAGCCAGGGGTAGTGTGGACATGGGGTACAGCATTTGGGGGGCTCAGGCTGCCGGTGTCGGGGCACCCACTGAGGCCACTGAGGCGTGGACACAGCTGCACTGAAGGGCAGAGAGGCCACAAGTCGGTGGAATGGAGCTTGAGAGGAAACCTGTGCTCTGGGGCCGGCCAGGAAGGGGCCGTGGTTCTCTTGTGCTGGACTCCACACCCAGCTTTCTCCACCTGGGCCTCTCCCTTTTGTTTTGAGTAAAGAAAAGCTGTGCTCACCCTGCTCCCTCTGTTGCGCTCGTACTTGGAGCAGATTAGAGGCAACTCTGATGCCAGTGAGTGAGTTTTCTCACACCCAGCAATTCTCTGAAGCGCCAGCTCCGTGTTCTACAATTCAAGTCTCCCACTTGAATTAAACAGAATTAAACCCCGCAGGTGAAGGGCTCAGCCCCACACGCTGCCCCATTTCAGATGTCACCCATTTTATTATGTCACCCATTTCTGTCTGACCTGGCTGCCAATCGAGAGTCCATGACTCCCTTTGGCTCCATTCATTTGTTCCCAGGACTCAGGTTCGCACCCCTGTTTACCACTGTATTTTAGAACAAAGGAAATGTTAAAGGATACAGATGGTCAGCCAGAGGAAGTGGCATGCAGGACAAGATTTGGAGGGGTCCCAGCAGTGGATGCTTCAACCCCTGTGGGGTTGGAGTACAGCACCCATCATGCAGATGTGTTCACCAACCCAGAAGTTCTCTGACTCTGTACTTTTGAGTTTTTTGTATGGAAGTTTCTTTATTGACCCTGGCCCCTTTACTCTTTCCTGGAGGATGGCAATGGGATGGAAAGTACCCCGTTTCTAATCAAGGCTTGATCTTCTAGATGACTGGCCCCCACCCCGAGTCAGCCAGGAGCCTACCCAGAATGATGCCATTGAAGCACAAGACTTTCCAGTCACCCAAGGAGTTCCAAGAGAGTCAGGAGCCGGGTCAAAGAGCAACTGTTAAAACAAAAATTGCTCCTAGTGTTCTGCCCATGAGGAAGTCAGCAAGCCTGCTAGGACCTCTGTGCCAAGCGCTGTGTCTTTCCCGCTAGTTCACATTATACCTGAGCCAACTGCCTCTTCTTCCAAGACACCTTTCCTCACTCCCCCAAGCGTCCCTCCTAAGCTCACCCGGGAGATCCTTGCTGACCTCATCATGGTTCTCACCGTAGCCTGTCATTGCTCTTTCCCGTGGGGACCATCCAGAAGCCAGCATGTGTGTGTGGAGGGGGAACTCATCCATCATGCTGGCCATGCAATTCCTCGTCCACGGCCCTGCTCAGAGTGTCTGTTCATGAATATCTGATGAGAGAATGTCCAATAAATGTCAGGCCCTGATGTATGTTGCTGGAAAAGCCAAGGCATCGGTCCTTTCCCAGAGGAAAGAAATCCCTATCATCAGACTTGTGCCCCATAAGTCTTCATACTTCGCTGGGAGAGGCGCGCTGGCTTCTTGCCATTCATTCCTGTGTCTCCCCGACATGGAGGGGCCTAGGAACACACTGGCAACCTTGCTCCCAGCCCTTTGAAATGTACTTAGTTGGATTGCTCCTTCCCAGTATGCTATCTGGAACCTTCTTATTGTTACCAGAACATTCTTTAGAATTTGTTAAAAGCCCAGCATCAAGCAGCCCTGGTCCGGCCTGCCGTGACTTCCTGTAACTGGGTCCTGCAGACTTGCCTGCCGTGACTTCCTGTAACTGGGTCCTGCAGACTTCTCACCAGCATATTGAAATCAGAGGCACAAGCAGAGTGCCCCTCCCCCGCAGTGGCCTCCCTCCCATGGCCCAGGAAACTGTGACTGTAACTCAGGAAATGACACGGCCCGTGTCACCAGTGGAAGCCCAGGGACCTCCTGGAGTGGTGTGGGGTTTGAATAAGTCCCTGAGATTGGCTCGTTTGTATCACCAGCTTTCTGTCCTTTAGGGAATTTGAATGTTCAAGTGCTTTAAAGTGGAGATAAAACAACCTGGAATTCACGTCTCGCTTTCTGAAGAGATTCCTTGTATGAGCTCCAGCAACCTCTGCAGTTACTTGAAGGTTAAAACTATTCTTGCCCAAAAAGGAGAAAGCCATTCCACTTTTCTCTTCACTGCTTTTCTCCCTTAACACCTAAAAAAGAGAGGTGAGTCCTCCACCCCTCACCCCTTTTTTGTTCTTAACAAGAGAATCTCTTTCCTACGTTCATTTCTGTGCTGATTTGAACCTTCAGAAAAAGCAGAGAAGAGCAGCGCATCCTTCCAGAGACTTTAGGTCTTTCCCCTCTTTTTGCTTGCTTCCTTTGGCTAGGAGACTAGCACAGATTTGAGCAGCTCCAGCCTAGACCAGCAGCTGAACTCCTTATGTAAAGCTCATTCGGGAGACAAAATGCTTTGAGCTGCCTGGGTCTCAGCACCCAGGGAGTTTTTTTAAAACCTTTGGTTCTGTTTTCTTAACGCCCCCTGCAGCTCTGAAATGGCCTGCTCTCCTCAGCATCTGGTCCCATTGGAATTGGGCTGAAATCACTCAAAACCTGAGTGTTTTCAGGAGATCGGAGAGACTCAAGTGCTGCTCTGTGAGAATTTGGTAAGGTCCCAGAGGTGGGGTCTCCCAGTCCCAGCCAACTCTCTGAGGGATTTGGGGCACCAGAATGTTTTATCTGGGACTGCCAGTGGACGCAGGACAAATGGCCATGTCTTTTAACCATCCCTTGCTCTGCTCCGTGGTGGCCATGGGATACTGGAGCCCAGAGGACAGAGGCCATTGAAGAGAAATTCCAGAGATTCCCCCTGTCACTCATAGAGAAGGTCTTGAGGTTTCAATTAAGATATTTTCTTTGAAGATTTTGACTTGCATGAATTCTCTAAAGAAATTCATCTGCTTTCCAAAATGGTTTCCCTGAAAAGGGTGGTTTGCTCTCTGAAGGGGGATTTTCATGGTGTTGCCTGTCACTCATCTCCCTCATCTTTTCTGAGGAGACATACTGCAGGAGAGTTATGAGGGAAAACTTTGTATAATAAATAGTTCCCTCATCCTGGAACAGCCTCTAAGTGGGGTGGGGGTGCAAGGGTGTCTTCTCCCCCACCACCACCTGCTTATTTTAGCAGAGAAGTGAAATCCCCATGTTTGGTGGGGACTCACCCTGTCCAGCCCCAAGGTTACCTTCTCCCTGACCTTGTCTATCTCCTCACGATGAGGACTTCTGCTCCCAAAACCTACCTGGTAATTTTCCTTGGTTTAAGTCATTCTCACAGATGCCATTTCTACTTATATCACAGCATTCCTTTGTCAATCTGTTTCTTAAGTAAAAATGGAACATAAGAACTTAGGTTAAGAAAAGTATAATACAATGAACGAATCAATTTTTGAAAAAAATATTCACCCTAAGTCTCCCTGACTGGGAAAGACATTAGGGGACTAATGTCTTTAGTGCCTGTCCAGATATGTTCTATTCATAATCATAGGAGTATTGTGCACACACACAGTTCAAATGTCAAAGATTGCTTTTCCTGTAGAGAAAAGGAGAAAGTCTTCAGCGTTGTAGTGAATAAATTTTATCATTTTTTTTTTTTTTT
>NW_004567119.1:11511195-11538744 GCF_000260355.1 Condylura cristata | reverse complement strand
GTCACCTCCGGGGCAGGCGGGAATCGAACTCATGCGGAAGTGGCTTTAGTTTCTTAGTGCTGTGCTTTAACCCGCTGCGCCACCAGGGAGGGCCAATTTTATCATTTTTAATGTTGGCATGTCTCAGGCAATGGTAACACACTCTATTTCTCACTCTCAATGGAAAAATTGTCATTTCTACTTCATATAATCACCATATGAATGTCATATTTATCTTTCATATACTTTTTGATTTTATATATGTTATTTCCATAGTTTGTTATTCTTTTTTGTAGATTGTGATAGTTCTTAGATTTGTATCACTACATAAAAACTTACAAATTATCACATAAAACTAAGCCCATTTCATTCTCTTTTTACTATTACACACTATTTAGCTAGTTCTTAATTGTTGGAGAATTTAGATTTAGTATTAGATTATAATGCTATAGGAAATATCCCGGTCCCACTTGGCAACATGTAAAAAACACATTTGTAGAAGAGGAATTTTTGGGTCAAAGAGTATGTGCATTTCAAAATTTGATAGACATTGATAAATTTTACTCCCGAGAAAAGTTGTATCCCATCAAGCTTCACCATTTATACAAGTGTTTGACATTCTCCCCTACACAGTGTATTGCCAAACACAGGTTAAAAGTTGTAGTTCATTTAAAAAATATATAGTTGTGCAATTTTAAATGTGACAATCAGACTATAGAATTGTTGGCTGTTTTCTTACTAATTCATCAGTGCCTTTGATATGTGAGACCATAGACCAGAGTCAACCTCCCTAAAACCCTCTTTCTTTACTTAGACCAGTCAGTTGTTCCTTTCCCTCTCTCTGGTACCCTATCTCTCCTTCCTTCCTTGTATATTTACTTACCTTGTTTATGTAGAAAGGAAAGAAGGGAGAGGAAGCAAATCTTTGACTCTTCAGTGAGTATATATTTAACCAGATATATATGAAGAACAGAAGGGCCTTTCCCTGTAGCTACATCAGTTTCCAAAGTTCTTCCTCTTGGCTGATGGGTGGATACTTGGTAACCTCATCTCTTGCTCACTGACTGTAAATCAATGCTCAAATTATTCAAATATCTTAAACTTATATTTACATTTTTGTTGTTTGCTTAACTCCCTCTTCCAATTTACTCTAAAATAGTCATCATCATTTATCTTGTGAAAATGGTTATCTCTAAGCTCTTTGCTCTTCATAAAGGACCTGGAGCAGAACAGTCCACGTGGCGAGATCAGAATGGGGAGAGAGAAAGCCCCAACTTGCTTTGGGAGTAATTCTAGCCTCCTGCCTTGGAATACTTGGGACACTCCCCTCTGATTGATTCCAAGAGATGGGGTACCCAGCGAGGTGTCGCTTCTCTTTCCCTAGGTTCCTGTTGAGAGCCCACCTTCCCAAATCATGTGAAAACCAACTCAACTTTAGCTAACGTGGTAATGATTTGTGGGGAGCAGCAAAAATTCCTCTGTAATTATGCGTGAATTGATGTGTGATTTCCTAATGAGCTTAAGTGAAGAAATCATCATTTTGTGATAAATGCTTTATATCTTAAAATGCCAGCAACACATATCTAATAAATTCAATCAAACCACTCTCATTTATATAACATTTGCAATTATTATTTAACATGCTGGTTTTCTTTGCTGCTTTACTGCTTTGGGTAATTGCAGAGTCTGAAAGTTCCCTTTTCATAAA
Source organism: Condylura cristata (assembly GCF_000260355.1). Taxonomy (NCBI): domain Eukaryota; kingdom Metazoa; phylum Chordata; class Mammalia; order Eulipotyphla; family Talpidae; genus Condylura; species Condylura cristata. The sequence continues at coordinate 11,537,057 of NW_004567119.1, read as the reverse complement.
CAAGGCCACAGAAGCTCATTATGTTGGAGTCTTTCTTAATGTGATCGTAAATGACTTCATTTTGAAATACTTTGGCATGCTGTGCAGGCCAAGGCCCCCTAATCGGAAGATGTTGTAGCCACTGAATGAGTTTGCTAAATCAGGAGCACTTGGCTCTGGAATGAGCTAGGTCATTTTTCTGATTCTGCAGGTGGGGACTAAGCAATGTCCAAACACGTTGGGAAAATACCCCAAAGTCAAAATACAGCTCTTTGTCATTCAAGAAAAGACGAGGCCCAACGAGTCAGTCCTTGTGCCCAGTGACCACGGGCCAGCAGTGGTGAGTCCCGCTTGGGAGAGAGAACTCGTTATGGCGTCAATGCTGGATTCCCATTCTGGGTGTACCGCCTGGTAGCCATGTGACCTTAGACAAACTACTCGGCCTCACTAAGCCTCAGTTTCCCCAGATGTTGGGAGAATTAACTGAGGTGGCACATGCAGACGTCCTGGGTACCCAGCCAATGTATAACCAAGGCCCCGCTCTCTGCCGCTGGCTAAATAATTAACACTGATAAATATAAGAAGGGACAGAACTCACCACCCTCACTCACTCCAAGCATTTCCCCTAAGTGGCCAAGATGGAACTTTGCCCTGTTTGTATCTTTTAAGGTGCTGAGTGAGGCAGGAATTAATGGTTTTGCTGCGGGGGCCCGTGGTCTCTTCCTGGAGGCCCAAATTGGTTTTGTGGCTCATCAGAATGGGCAGCAGAAGACTGAGGGTGGGCAGAATGTGCTAGAAATCTGCACAGCATAGGCTTTCCAAGGCCTTTCTGTGAACCTCTGCCTCAGGCCTGCTCACCGGGCAACTGGCTATGCTTTGCACTGACGGGACAAACATAGGCCTGACCCAGGGGCAATTGGTGCCTCACAATGTCAGGAAGCCTGGCTTGCAGGTATCTCTTCACTCAGTAACAGTGGGGAACTGCAACAGCATGAGCCGAAGAGGCCCCAGTGGGCCTTACACAAGCTAAGATTAGGCCTGCAGAGAAGCTAGGGGAAAGAAGAGGCTGGGGTGGGGGTGAACGGGGGATGAAGGGGGAGTGAGGGAGGAGGACAGAGCCCTGAGCAGAGGAAGCACCATCCCTGTGAGAGCACTGGGGGTCCCCGGGGTCTGGAGACTGCTCCGGACACTTTGTACATACTCGAGGCGCTCTGGGCTCCTTGAAGACACTTGAAGACAGACCCTGCCAAGTCATGCTTGAGAGACCACCTCAAGCCCAAAGGGGGCTGTGTAAGATGTCTGAGGTTGGCATAAATAGGTAAGATAAAGGTCAGGATTGATAAGAAACAGCATCAATAGGGGTATTGTTAATTATTCTGCTGGGAGGCTTGTTATCCATTTATTTTATGTGTAACAGTGCAGGCCTTGTAAATTGTAGTAGAATGTTTGGTTTCTGAACATAAATGAATAAAAGGATGTAAATTCACAAGGTATTTAATTTTAATGAAATTCAAAGAACTTAAACTTCCATTCAAATAGAGAAATCTATTATCTTTTTAGACAATTGGCTTGTTCATTGGTCCTTCCAAGGACATTAAATAAAGCACATATGAATGTTCCTTTGTTAGAACCAACATAGACTTCACAGAGGCTAACATTTTTCCTAATAAACAACTCTCTGCCCTCTTCTTCTCCATATTTTCATTGCCACTACCATAATTTCTTAACTGATCTCTTGCAGAATCCTCTCACTAGGCTATGTATATAGTAAGTGCTCAATAAGTGCTCATGGGGATGCTTTTGCTGCATCCGAACTAACCAGAGCTCCTCCACAGGAAACAAAACTTAAAAGCATTGTTGTGATTCACGATTGAGGGAACATTGGTTTATAACATTGTATATACTTTCGGGATGTGTTGATAGGTTCACACCCCTACAAACATATGTTATCACACCACACCCACCACCAAATTCCCACTAATTCTCCACCACAAATTGGTCCCCAGTCCCTGCCCATCTCTTTTGGATTTATTTTTTTGTGGTTTGTTCTTTTTCTTTGTTTCTTTATAGTCTATATTTGAGACAAGTCACAAGTACTTGTCTTTCTCATTCATAAAAGGAAAGTTTTTTAAAAAGCATTTTTTTGTGGAAAATTCCAAATATTACAATAATCCCATATATGCATAGCAGTTTCAAGGAGGGTCAACCCTTATTTCATGCCAATATTCACATATCCCAATTCCTCTCTTCTCATCCTTACTTTGAAGCAAATCCAAGATATCCTATTATTGTCTCCCTAAATATTTCTGTATACATTTTTTTAAAGAAAAAAATTAATGTACCGAAAATACCATCATCTCATTAAAATAATAATTGCTTGATGCTAAATATCCAGTGTCCAAATTTACCTATGATCTTATCAAAATCTTTTTAGTTTCTTTTATTTGAATCATCTTTCAAATAAGCTTAACACCTTATAGTGGTTGATTTGGCTCATACGTCTTTTGTAATTTATAAATTCCTCCTCCATTTCCACCCCTTTCTCTCTTTCATTCCCTCCCTCTCTCTTTTCCTGTAATTTATTTATCAAAGAAAGAGTCATTGTCCGGTAGTTTTCCAGAGTCTGGATTTTGCTGACCACATTCTTATGTTGTTATTTAAAATGTTCCTTTATCCATTCTGTTTCCCTTAAATTGGCTTTTAGATCTAGACTAAAACCTCACTGAGATCCACGTTCAACTTTTTGGCAACACTTAGAAGACAAAATTGTGTCCCTCCATCAAGCGGCACAGTACGGATCTATGTCCCTAATGGTCAAAGACTCATCAGATCATTAAGGGCTACACAATGGGATGTCCTAATTCTATCATTCCCTCTTTATTTATTAAAAGGCTATGCCTCACTTCTCATCATTTATTTGGTTACCCTAAGGTACAGTTCGTATAGGAAAGGCAAGAGAAATGTTTGATTCAGAATTGTTTGTTGGTTCCTTAGCAACCATCAACTGTGATCAGTGAGTCTCTTTGTCGAGTATTATTCTGGATGCATAGATTTAAATGTATCTGAGGTGTTTCAATCCACTGCAGTTATTCTTCTTAATGATCATAATGTTCTACCTTTGACTCTTGGGAACATCTTCAAGTTGGCTTCTCTTTTCTTTGTCTGTAAAGCAAGATGTTCCAGGCACATCTTGTATATTTTCTACTTTAGACCTGGAATCAGATTTTTCTCCAGGAGAAATCAGCTTTTTCTCCTGGTTCTTCTTAGTGGACTTGGCATTGAAAGACCATAGTCTGAGCATGGGGATACTCATTGGTTTATTTTCATTTATGTACCTTTTCAATATATATATATATATATATATATATTATTTTTATATAACATAGCACACACTGATGAGCACATACTGATATATCCAATTCAAATTCACAATTAAGTGGTTTCATTTTTATCAATTTTGTGTTATCTATAATTCACTGCCAGCATTTTTTCAAATCAGCATCTATTTCCTTCTTTCTTTCCTGATTTATGGTGCTTTTTGCCTTATCAAAGTGTTTTATTTTAAATTATTAAGTGTTGGATTTTATTTGTGTTTTCCTTATTTCATCTGAATTCTGAGTCATAGACATTTTTTCTCCCATGTTGTAAGAAATTCATCTGTATTTTGTTCTTATAAGGATATGGCTTCATTTTAATTTATGCTTATATTTTGGATCCATTTGAAATCTCTTATTGGGTCTGAACAAAGAAAGAATCCAACCTTGTCTTTCTCCATATGACTTTTCACTTAACCCAACATTACTTATTTAAAAGTCCATCTTTTCCCTTACGAGGAGATGCTGCTTATCACATATTAAATCTTCTCATGGGATTGGACCCATTTCTGAACCGCTGATCTGTCTAGCCACATGCCAACACCACAGTGTTTGAATGATGGGGGCTCTACACTGTATCTGTCCTATTCCAAACTATTCTTGCTGAAACAAGATGTTGAGTGAGGATGCAACATCTGGTCTTCTGCCAGCTTTCTGAGCTGGCCCTTTGATGTCTTGGTAAATGGGACTAGAGAAGGCTTGAATGGGCTCTTTAAGACAGGAATTGGCAAATTTTAGCCTGTGGGCCACATTTATTTGCAAATAGAATTTTGTTGAAACATAGCTGTATTTTCACTGGTTTCATGCTACAAGAGGAGAGTAGACGTGAAAAATGCTATCTGGCCAGAACAGCCCCAGTTATTAAAATATGATTTCAAGCTCTTTACAGAAAAAATTTGCTGGCCCTTTCCCTAATGACACACACATCCTAATGGATCTTCTGGAGGTAATGCTTATCAGCCCCAATGAGGACATCCTTGATTGGGCCCAGTGCAAAATGGAAATTTGAATCCTTCACTCAACCAATAGAGAAAATGTGCTGTTTGAGGCACTAAAATATAAAACATTTTTCTTTCATGGTTTCTCTAGATTTGTCAATTTTTCCACAATTGAATGTCATTCTAAGTAAAGAAAACTTTAAAAATTAAAATTATTAGCACGGATTTTGCTTTCCATCTTACATTGTGCAAAACTTCTTTTTAATGCAAATAGAAGAACATTAAGCTTGTGTTCAGACTCACTGAAATGCCACAATGCATATTTCATGGTTTGTCCCTGGAGGGTACCCATCCTATTGTCCACAAGTTTGCCACAGCAAAGGGGAAGAGAGGGTCACCCAGACATGGCGTGGGCCATGGGGGCAATACAGACACCATGAAAGACCTGGGCATCCTTCAGGGCCCTTGGGGCTTGATTGCTGGCCCTGCTCATTCAGTTGCTGAACCAAGGGGGGCTTGGGGGGTCAGGATTCAGCCCTGACAGGTCACTCTAGAGCAAATGCATAGAGCCTCCTACCTGTCCTGGGGTATGTATGAATGAGGAGGCCAGACCGCAGGGCCCGAGGGGCCAAGTCCCCAACACATGCTCCATTGGATTTCACTTACAAAAGACACAGCGGTTGAGAAAATCAACACCAGGACCACAGAGCACTCAACCCCAAGTTCAGAGCCCTGTGTAACAGCTCTGTTGGCACAGCTGTGACGCTGGCCTTGAACCAGGGTGCTCACGGGGCTGGGAGTGTCTGTCAGCAGCACACTAAAGGGATGGGTGGGTGATGGATATTTCGAGAGCCCTGCAGATATATGGTGCCAACCTTGAAGGGACTGTCCATTATCTTATATCCTCCAACGATGATGTCTTTTTTAAGTTGTGGTAAAATATGCACAATATAAAATTTACCCGTGTCCCCATTTTTTAAGGTTAATGTGTATGATCTGATGACGTCCAGCACATTCACACTGCAGCCACCACCATCCATCCCTGGAAGGCTTTTACCTTGTGAGACAGAAAATCAGTCACTGTTAAGATTGTCACTTCCCCTCCCCTCCCGAGAGCCCCCAGCAATCACCATTCTACTTCCTGTCTTCCTGTCCCTGCAAATCTCTCTACTCTAGGTACCGTTCTGCTAGGGAAGGCACCAAGTTCCCTGCCCTCACTTCCATGTCTTGCTTTGGACCAGCTGCTGGGCAGCTCCTCAGGGCAGAGCTGAATAGTCAGGGAAGATGGACATTGGAAGGCAGAAAGGTCTCTTTCCCCTTGCTTCTGTGGTGCTCCTGCATCCAGGGACTTATGGGAGGAGAGTGGAGAAGCTGTGTGGAGGAGGGGCTTGTGGGCGGGATACTCTGGGGAGGCAGGGCTAGGCAGAGACAATGCCCCAGTTATCTTGATTTGTACTATTATTTCGCTCCTTTTGTTCCCGACCAGCCTAGCTCCTTTCGCCCCTTTCTTATGTTTCTCTGCCAGAAGGTGCTTAGACTTGACAAGCTTTGGGGTGTAAACAGCCCCTCCGTGGGCCCACCCTGTTTGGCTGGGCATTTACCATAAGGAGATGGGCAACTTTGGGTGTTTTTCTGGGAAAAATATTCTTTTGTCCCTTCTCATGTGTTATACTGAGTCTGCTTTGCCTTCACATGGATGGCCAGATGCCTTCAAACTGTGCAAGTTTGGGTACCCCTGGGTACCCCTTGGTCACGTGCTAATAATGAGTGGAATCATTTGTCTTTTTGCGGCTGGCTTATTCCACTCTGCATAATGTCTTCAAGATTCACCCATGTAGTAATGTGTTAGAATTTCCTTTCTTTTTAAGGCTCAGTAAAATTCCACTGTGCGTTTTGCTCATCATTCATCCACCGATGGACATTTGAGTTGCTTCTGCATTTTGGATGCTGTGGGAAAAGCTGCTGTGAACACGGCTATACAATTTATGGTCTTTTCAAACTTGGTTTCTGTGTCCCTGGAAAGACCTTGACAGTGATGCCACCGGTTCTGGGGGAGATGGAGCCCCAGGGACCTTGGCAGGGTCACACTCGAAGTTCCACTGAGGATTTGATTTCCAGCCTGCATAGACTGGGGAAGCATTTCAGAAAGAGAAAGCACTGAAGCATTCTTCTTTGCTTCTGAAAACAACTTTGGTTTATTTTCTCCAATTTGAGGCTTTGTTTTCCACCTATGCAAATGTGATTCATCTCTTAGCACCAGAGAAGGGCCTTAAATAACATAATTACTTCTCCAATCATCTATTCGGTTACTGAAAAATCATCTTTTTAGTGAGGTCGACTGCAGTTACTTGAGCTCTATACAGACCCCAAATAATGAGCAAGCTTCTTTTCTTAACATGCTAATTATTCTCTGAAGGGAGCACTGTCTTAAAAGGGATATTTAATTGGATATTAAATCTGCAATTGAAAGATTAAATTACAAAATAAACAAACATATCAGTCTAATAGATCTTGAAAAAAAAATCAGACATTCCACTCTAGTTTTTAAGTTCAAATGTATCCAGATATATATTTAATTCTCTGCCCATTTTGCTGTGCTTTGTAACTTTCAACCTGAATTCTTTTCTGGGCTGGTTCCAAAGGAAATCATCTCAGGAGGCTGACTAAGCTCAGGATTCAGTGAGCACTGGCCCCAAAATAACCTTTTGCTTAAAGACTTTACCTGTATAAATGAAATTCAAGAAATGTTGAGAAACCATTTTGAAATGAATAATACTGAAGCAATTCCAAGGGGTATAATTTGGGATGCATCAGATGTGGTGGTTAGAGAATACATTTGCCTCACTGTAAGTTTAAAGGAAATCAAAGATCAAAACAGGTACATGTTCGAGAAGGAAATTAAGAAATGAGGAGTCCATCATTGCTATGTAAAAATCCCAAATGATGTTTCAGAAAATTATTTCAAGGCTAAGTAAAACTCTTTTTAATAGAAAAGAAAGTGGAGGCTGGCCCCCCACCCCCGCCCCTAAGTTTATAAAGCAGGCTTCCTGGGAATAGGAAAGAAAGATGAGCTGCTCTTCAACTTTACATTTTAAAAAGTAAAAGAAAGCAAAGACTTTCTCCGCTCCCTAAAATAAGTGCCCATCTGGGAGAGAGGTAAAGCAAGCACCATCTGAAGGCTGTGCAAACACAGATGCCCAGGGCTGGCCAAAAACAAGGCCTGTGCTTCTCCTTCCATCACCACCCAGGCTGCAGCTCTGCAGCCGGCACAGAAACAGTCCGGGCCTAGGGCAGCCCCGTCCTGGCGGGAGGTGGCAGGAACAGCAGGGGATAGGCCCGCTCCTGAACTCCTGAAAACAGAAGGTTAGCGGGCACCTTAAGCTCATGGGAATTGCAGTGCATTGTTGGAGATGTGGGATCAGTCTTCCCAAAGAGGCTCGGGTAGACTTAGGCCAAGACGATCATAGCCAGACTTTCCCAGCTGATGTCACCTTGACAGGTGGGGCTAAGGTCAAGGGCGGCCCTTGGAGGCCCTGAGAGACCATTACCTTTACGTAAAGGATGCAGGTTATACCTAGATTTAGGGCTATTTCCAAAAAGGGCTTTAAAAAAAAAAAAACAAAAAACAAAAAACATTTATCTATTTTTGCATACAAAGGTGGGGTACAGGCCAGAGGTTTTGGGGGGAGGACATGAGAGGATCCACCAGAGACAGAGTGGGGAGCAGAACAGGCAGCTGTACTGAGACACACTGCTGAGGAGATCAGCGGGTGAGCCGGGAGAGGTCTGCCATGCCAGACGTTTTTCTTTAAATCAAGGAGACCGATCCTAAAGTGGGCACAGGCCCAGAGCTGTGTCATTTCAAGTCATTTTCTCCTCTCTCCTTGATGTCCAGGGCCTGTTAGCACAGGGTATAACCCCCAGTGGTCCATTTACTGAGAATTTACAGCCATGTAATTCTCTATGTAGATGTTATTAAAGATGGCTTTTCGCTACTAATCTCTCTGGTGTCAACTTGTTTGTCCAGCTTCAGAAGGACCCAGGATTGCGGAATCTGCCTCATTCCAGACAGGAGTGTCCAGACTCTCATGGACAGTTTATCAAACCTCACTGCTAACCTTAAATCAGACTGTAAATATATTGCTTTTCTAGGTTTTAAAACTTGGTAATGCGATTTTCTTCTTAAGAGGGCTTTATATCAGGAATAATCAATTCACTGAAATCAGTATATTTTGTTTGTTGGTTGGGTTATGAACCCTTTACATTCATCTAATGAAATCCCTTGTCACTCTTAATTACTGTGTACTTATTGGTTGACCACAAGGCAGTTTGATAGGATGGAATGACCAGGTCTAGACACAGAAGATTAGAAAATTTGTCTTCTTTATTGTCAGTTTTTAGGCGTGGCAATACAGTTCTAGTTATGTTTAAAATAAGAGTTCTTGTCTTTTAAAGATATGTTGAAATCTTTTCTGATAAAAATCTTTTCTCCTGGTTTGGATTTGCTGTACAAAGAATGCAGAATCTGGGTGAGTGAGGGAGGGGGGCCTGGTGAGGTGCGACCACCCACAGGGCTGGTCCCCGGCCTGGAGCCAGTAGATTGGTGTCTCTTTTGCATCTGTTTGAAATTTTCCAGAGCAAAAAGTTTTCTTTAAAGGAAAAAAGCTGCCTTTACATTCTTAAGAATCCTCTGGCCTTCTCCAAGGAGGAGAGTGGGGTGAGGGGCTGAGGCTCCTGCCAGGCGAGGTGGCTGTGTGTGTGTGGGGGGGGGGGGTGGGGTGGCTTGGGAGGGGGCAAGCTTGGGGGCCATGGGGGAGGGTCTTGCAGTGGGACTTGAATCTGGACAAATCACACTGGATCCCATTCCGACCACCTGGATCGCACCAAATCCCTGGCTGAGGGTCTGACTTACAAAGACTCTTTACCCCTTCCTCTCTCTCCCTCTTCCTCTGACTCTGGATGTACACCTAGGACCCAATCTCCCTATTAATTGCCAATCCTTCAGGGAGAAGGGAAAGGGAAAAGAAACCCATTACCAAGGGCTTATTTATTAAGTGTCAGACAAAGAGCTGGGCACTTTACATATGGTGTTTCATGTCATCCTGGGAGGTGGAGATAAAAATTCTGCGAGGCGAGGTAATTTTTTAAAATCCCATTTTACAATGGAGGAAATTGAGGTTGGAGAAGTTAATTCACTTGTTGGTCTATATAATTTAGAAGCCCTTTGCCTGCTAATTAATAGCGGTGCAAGCTCAAGCTGCTTCAAACAAAAGGAACTTACTGGCTAAGAGGACTCTAAGCCCCACGTTGCCCTGATTCCAGCTTCTTGCTGTCCGGACTTCTGTCCCGTCTCTCTGACGCCATTTCCGCTCTCCCTCGTGCCCTGGTTCCCCACAGGTGGTCTCCCTCTCACATCCCATGGCACTGTGGAGAAGGGCCCCTGTCCTCTGGCTTGGACCTCGCCCTGCAGGGCACTGGTCAGCTGAGGATGCAGGACAAGGATGCAAGAGAGGCTCAAGCAAGGTCTGCTCACACGAGTGCTTCTGCCAATGAAAACCCTCCTGTGGAGCGGGGACTGCGTTCATTTTACCTCAAACCACAAGACGGCTACAAAGTTAAAATACTATAAGAAAGGCCCTCCCTGGTGTTGCAGCGGGTTAAAGCACAACACTAAGAAGCTAAAGCCATTGCAGCATGAGTTCGATCCCCGCCTGCCCGCGAAGTGACCACATGGTGTGGCAGACCTCTCCTGACCCGCCCGCTGCTCCCCTCAGCAGTGTACTTCGTTGATCTGCCTGTTTCTGCTCCCCGCTCTGTCTCTGGTGAAGCCTCTCACCGCCCCTGAGTCTCTGGCCTATACCCCAGCTCTGTATGCGTAAATGAATAAGTCTTAAAAAAAAAAATACTATAAGAAAGCAGAGAGTGACACTGGATTTCCACCAGATAATAATTTGATAGAATTGGTCTTCCCAGCGTTGCGAGCTTGTCCGTTCGCAGAGGAGGAGAGGATGCTCGGGAAAGGATGCTGCGCCCCCCTCCCAGCTGGGCGGGAGCCGCTTGGTGGTTGAGCAGAAGGGAAAAGCCGGGATCATGAATGGCCTGGGAAGGGAAGTGATTTTTTTTTTTTTTGGATGTGTTCATAGTATTTACTCAGCATATATTTTCACAGTGCGTCAGTGGAGAATAACACTTACACACTGAGTAGAACTTCTCCCGGCGCACTCTGGAGTCTGGCTGGGGTCGGGGAGTACCGCCAGGACTCCCCCTGATCTCTTTGGTTTGGAAGCGGTTTCTCAAGCCTCTGTCTGCCGTGACCCGTGGCTGATGGCTTCCCCTGTGTCAGCTGAAAGGGTGGAAAGGCCGCGGCTGCGACACTTCCAGTGGAAAGAAGGAACGAAGAGTAGATTAATGGGAGGGCAGAAGCCCGTCACTTCCTTCCGCAGCGCTTGGCGGAGCTGGAGGCCACCGCTGTTCTGGTTTGTGTCCAGCGAGGTTTGTGGTCTCTGGCCATTCACGCTTCCTTTAGCATGTGCTGGAGAGGTAGAGCCAAGAGCCAAGGCTTTAGTAATTAATTTTAGTTGGCTTGTATTTCTCTGAGCAGGACACTGGGCCATAAGCAGCACTAAGTCTAATTAGGTTATATCACAGGTTGTCACAAGATGTGATCAAGATAAAAAATACGGGTATGAGGGGCTCTCCCTGGTAGCGCAGCCAGTTAAAGCACCACATTATGAAGCTCTCGGAAGCCACTGCAGCCGAGTTCCATCCCCGGCCAGGGAGCTGAGCCACGTGGCGCGGCAGACCTCTCCTGACCACCGCTACCCCCCTCAGCAGTGGACTTCATCCATCTGCCTGTTCTGCTCCCCACTCTGTCTCTGGTGGATCCTCTCACCCTCCACACCTCTATACCCCAGTTCTGTAAGCATAAATAAATAAATCTTTAAAAAAATATGGATAAGATAAGTTCTGGCTGTGTTAGAAGCTGCTGGAAGTGGGAAGAAGCTAGGGGAGGGTGGGCATTGATGTTGCTCTGCAGATTTGCTTGGTTAAACTGACAGGATAAATGTTAGGAGCAGGTGGAGCAGAGTTGGTGTTGGGAAGCAGAGGGCTGAGCGGTAATGATGAAACAGTTCACATTTACTTAGTGTTTAATATATGCCCGACTCTGATCTAAGTGCTCGACAAGTTTTAACACAATTTAATTCTCATCGAGGCATAGAAAGTTCTGCTAATTTGCCGGAGGTCACCACCAGCAAATGGCACAGCCAAGATTTGCATCCAGCAAGTCTAGTTTTGGCTTATTCTCTTAACTCCTAAACAGACAGGGGGCTGTCAGGGAAGTCACACTCTCTCATCAGCAGTGATTCCTTGCTAGAGGAAGAACATGTGGAAAGCAGAAATTTAGAAACAATCGTCTACAGTGGGGTGTTAGGCAGATCTTCAATGAGGAGAGAATCGAGGGGGAGAGAATAGATAAGGAGATGGCACCCAAGTGCAGCTGGTGGTAGTGGAGAACGTGCGAGCAGAACCCGTATCCCTGTAAATCTCAATAAGGCCAGGCGGCTTCATTCTTCAGACAGCTCATCAGATTGCTCGGCGCCCGAGGAGGGGATTCTTGATGGTGGCCTTGGATGGACGGAGAAAGTGAGGAAGAACCCAGGTCAACATTTAGGAATAGAGACAGCCTGGGCCAGGGCCTCTGGTTGCCCATGGGGCCAGGGGAGGCCGCTCAGGGAGTTAGGGTGCCTGGACCAGGACCCCTGTGCTGGTAGAACTATAAGGAAGAAGTGGTCCACGCAGATAATGATAGCCTGCAGGGAAGAGCCGTGTGTACAAGCTGTTGCATGGACAGAGCTCAAAAGACCAGGGGCTGGCAAAAACGAAGCTGCAGAAAGAAGTCCGCAGCATAACACCAAAGGTGGAAACTGGAAGCTTCACACACTCAACACCACGCCGTACGTTCCACAAGGGTGGCATTCAAGCCACGGCGGACTCATCAGCTTGGCCTGCTCAGGAAGGAGGGGGAAAGCAGCAAACACCGCCCCCCGGAAAGAGAGGGAGCAGCAGGCACAGCTAGATGGATGAGGATGGAACTGGGACTTCAAATCCCAGCACCTCGTTCCAAAAAGGAAAAAAAATGGCCAAGGTGCACTTGCCAGCAGCACGCCTGCGCTGGGCCGGGCCAGGGGAGACTTGCTGCGGCCACAGGCCTCCCCCCTACTTCCCTGGCTGCTGTGCTCTGAAGGGGTGCAGGTACCTCCACAAGCAGAGCCACAGAGCATCGGACCAGGCGCTGCGATTTGCTTTCAAGGTGGCTGAAAATAAGGCTGGTCTGTGTCTTCCGCAAGGCGATGGGGAGCCCCGTGTGTAGAATTCACGTGGTGTTTACGATGTCGGTTGAATTTGTTGACTCATGAAAGCGCCAAGACTGGTTTTGTTCTAGAGGAAGTTAGACTGGGTGAGGGATGGGCCCTCCTGGGGGCGCCGGCTGCTGCGATTTCCCATCCTGTAATGCACTGATTTCCACAGACAGGCAGGAGCTCCCCTCGGTCAGTGCTGCTGGCTGTGGTCGCAACGGTCATGTTTTTCGCCATTTCTCCTCTTGCTCGTCCTCTTAACGTATCTGCCTTTTCCGTATTCAACAAGCTTCTTCTCCGGGTAACAAAGGACCATCTCGCGTTCCCGGAAACCTGTTTTGTTCTTGTTTTCGGCACAATACAGGTGTGGGCTGGCCATGAAGTTGCCTAAGTAACAGGTTTGGAGGCAGATTATTTGTGGTGCCAGACTGTTCTTTGTGAAGCATTAAATCAAGATGTGGAGACTCGGACAGGCATGAGCAGCTCCTCTGGCCGGCAGGGCTGGCAACATCCTGTCTCTTCATCGAAGGAGCTGGTGTGTTCCCTTTTGGAAAATTCATCAAACTGGACACTTAGTGCCTGTTGCTGTATGTATGTTCCACCTTAATTCCATTTCAATCTCAATAATTCTATTTCTTTTTAAATAAGCCACCAATCACATCCTTATGGGAATGTCTAGGGCTTAATTATCACAAATGGATTTGGGTTATTACCAGTCAGATTGAATCTCAGATTTGTAGAATTATAAGCTTGGAAGAGACTACAGAAATAATTCACTCCAGTTCCTGACGCAGAGCTGAAGAGTTGGGCCCAGGGGAGAGGCCGCCCAGCCCACGGTGAGGTGGAGAGCAACCTCACCTGTGCCTGCCCCCCGCGCCCCGCAATAACGGGACAAAAAGACTGAGGTCGTTGGCGACAAACGATATTTACTCGCACGATGCTCTGCGGGTGTCAGTCTAACGTGCCGAACAATTAGTCTGTGGAGTCACCTGCCACCCTCAACAATCCATGGCAATATTAACCGAATCTACACCGAAAGGTTCTGTGCAGGTCCCTTCTCCTGAAGGCAAAAGGCCATCTGAATTGCGCCTGAATATATGTTTGCACAGGAGAGCATTTGTCTGCGACAGAAATGTGCTCTTACATATAGCAGGTGTCTTTCAAGGTTTGGAACTGAGGGTTCCTCTTAGGATGAACAGGGGATGCCGCCTTCCTTTGCTTGCGGACACGGACTCCGGAGGCCCCTGTCCTTCTCTGCTGCCTACATGCCATCTCCAACCCCTAGCCAGCGCCCGCGCCCCAACTGGGGAAGATGCATACACACTTAATTAGGTCGCTGTAATCAGGCCGCACAGAAGCCTGGTCAGGTCACACTAGGCTCTCCCGCTACCTGTTCTGCTTGGAAGAGGCACATACAGGGGATGCTGTTAACCGCTTGGGCAGCAGACTGGAAACTCCCAGTCATAACTCAGGCTGCCAGTGCTGGTAGGGGAATGCTGAATTTGTCATTTCAAAGGAATAAATGGGCTTGGGGGAGGGGGAGGGTGCTAGGATGGGGAGGAGAGGAAGGGGTAGAGGGACATTGAAACAGAAAGAATGGGGAGAGGCTCTAAGGGGGGGGGGAGGAGTGGGGGGGTTGGGCCTTAGAGTTGTGTCTCCACCTGAACAAAAGGCAGAGGCCTTCCGCTGGGCCTGCTCTGGATTCCACAGGCCGTAAGGGAAAGGGCTTTAAGCAAGGATTAAAATAGGGAATCTCATAACTTATTTGTTGTACCAGAATAAAAAGCGTACTCATGGAGGTTATTAGTTTCCACCATTGTAACCGCCGCTGGCAGCGTGTACTGGAGGAAACAGCGGAGGGGAGGGAGTTGCTTCCCCAGATCCTCTGATAACACGGCCAGTTGAGTGAGCCAGGAGGAGGCCAACAATCACCTCATTTGGTATCCTGGTAAGGGGGGGACCCTCAGATCACTGCAGAAAGCCAACAAGGTCTTGTTATGACTCAAACCCTTTGAGGATTTAGGCCACAGACCTCCAGGCCACACAGGACATTCTTCAGAAACCACCCCCCACCTCCCCCACCCCCACCTCATGGAGGAACAAAGGGAATGCGCTTTGCCCTCTAGCTTCAAAGCTCAGCCTGCAGCCCCCTCCGGCCCTGTCCTCAGCCCCTTCCCAGTGGCACCCTGGAAGATGCTCCCTGAGCCAGGGTCCCTCCACGAGTAACTGGTGCTGCTCTCATCCTCCACAGGCTGTCCCACCTGGCCTAGTGGAAAGGCCTGGAGACATCCCCGACAGTTTGGGATTTAGGCCTAAGATGCCTCCCAGTCACCACAGCAGCGGCAGCCTGGCTCTGTGTGGGGGAGTGACTTGCCCTTCATCTAGTTCTGGCTCACATCTGCCCCTTGGGGAGAGGTCGTGGGGGGTGCAGTCCCTGCTACCCCTCAGCGCCCTCAGGCTTCAGCGTTTCCTTAAAACCAACCGAGGTGCTCAGCTGTCACACCAGCTTTGGGCCCAGCTTCCAGAGGCCACTTGGCTGAGCAGGTCCCAGGCCCTGGGCTGAGAAGGGAAAGCAGGCAGGCTGCCACCGTGGATTTTTTCTGTAATGCAGGGCGCTTTAATACAACTGTTCCAATCTCCATTACCCACAATTGTTTTTCTCTCTCTTTAAAGATTTATTCATTTATGCATACTGGGTGCAGGCCAGAGGTGCAGGGGCAGTGAGAGGATTCACCAGAGACAGAGAGGGGAACAGAGCAGGCAGATTGAGGATCTCAGTCTGGCGAGGTCTGTCGCGCCATGTGGGTCACCTCGCGGGCTGCAGATCCACCTCATGCTGATGCACCTGCAGCTCGCTTGCAGTGCTGTGCTATAACCCGTAGTGCCACCAGGGAGGGCCTGTTTTTCTCTTTTGTGAGAAGCTGAGCCACAGAGCAGAAGCCTGGTGTCTCAAGTGGTATCAGAAATGGATGTCAGATCATTAGGTTAGGTCATTCATTCATGATGGTAGATTGAGCACTATCCCATGCCAGGCTCTGGCTAAAACTTACAGACCGAAAGTGAACAAAGTAGGCCACGTTGGCTATCATTCCTGAGAATTATCTGACTTGCGTGGGCTGGTCTGTTGGAACTTCCGCTCTGCCCCCGACTTCCGTCCACCCGTGCTGGACAGGGCAGTTCATGCACTGTACCTGCACTGACCTGAACTCTGCACCCCAATGTTCTGAGGAGGGGCTGTTGGGAAGGGGGTGGAGCTCAGTGGCCATTTTGGGGGCGTCTTTTCCAGGGAGGGAAGCGTGTGGTCTCTGCTCTTTATCAGAGCTGCAGAGGAAGGCCGAGCCCCACCCATGACTCCTCTTTCATATCAGTGTTTTTCTGTTTGTGTTGTTTTCTGAGTGGATTCTTCAGCACCGTCTTTCTATTCACTCTCTTCTTGACTATATCCAGTGCAAGCTTATTATATCTACTGACTTAAAATATCTGAATGGCATTTTTTAATTTCTCAGATTTCTAATAGGTTCGTCCCCCACTACCTACCTACTCATATATTTCCTGGTTTTGTTTAATAACATCTTATCCATTTTTATAGATTTTATCTTTTATTTATATTTTTGAAGCCTAAAGTATGTATTTTGAAGTAAGAAAAAAGCCAATCACCTTGAGAGCAATTCATATAGTCAAACTGACAGAATTTGCTGATGTTTTGGATATGATGAAGAAGGCAGGTGAAGAATCTCTGCTAGGTTTTGTGGCTTATTTATATGGAGATGGGGACATGGGAGAAGATTAAGCTTACAGGAGAAAGTGATGAATTGTGCTTGAAGTCCTTTTAAGGCAGTTGCATGAAACATGATCATGATGTTAATTCTGCATTGGGAACTATAAATAGTCCACGAGGACAGGGTTCCCTGGAGCCAGGACTGTCAATAGCTATGGTATCAAGCTCCACCCTCCTTTAATTATGAACTTAAGAGTTTAATTCTTCTACTTGCAAGTACATTATACACTCTTGTCAAATTTTATGGACTTTCCTTAGAGTTGCTCTTATTTGCTCCTGAATAATTCCATATTTCACTTGCGATCATTGATATCCAAATCCCTGCTTCAGGAGTCTCCTCAGTGACTAAAAATCTAAATGAGGGAAATGACAGAGAAAGTGAAGATACAATCAACATCAGAGCCCAGTTTATCTTTGCCGACTTCCCTGACTATGGTAGGATGAAGTAACACCTGTTTTTTCACACACACACAATTAATATATAACTGTGCAAATAAGCAACCAGGAGTAAATTTATAGTTTTATATATATATATATATATATATATTATAGTTATATATATATATAACTATATAATATTTATAAAAACAATAAATATATGAAATGAACACATAAAGATATTTATATATAACTTCTGGTTACTTATATATAATTTTTGGACTGAATTTCTACTCACCCGTCACCCTAGGAAATGGAACTAAGAAGTTATCTTCCAAAACTCTCAACAGAAATCCTTAGCAAAGCGAGCTCCGGAGGGTGTGGCCTCAGGGCTAACTGTTGAAATGTGATGGACTCCACCTACTCCCGCCCTCCCAGTCACAGATGAGGAAAGTTAAGTAGAGAGGTTGAGAGTGCCTCATCCCAGTCATGCCCCTGATCAGCGGTATTCAGGCCTAGAATTAGCTCTCCTGACTCAGCCTTTAAAACACTGTTATGGGGCCTCCCCGGTGGCCTAGGGGTTAAGGCTCAGCACTACCACTGTACAGCCCACCACGAGGGCTTGAGTTCGATCCCTGGCCAGGGAGTGACCCACATATGGCGCAGCAGATCTCCCCTGTGTCTCCCACTGCTCCCCTCAGCAGTGTATTTTAGTAGAGCTTCCTGTTCTGCTCCCCACTGTCTCCAGTGAATCCTCCCAGACTCCCCTCCTCCCCTGGTTTATACCCAGCTCCTCTATACAAAAATAAATCTTAGAAAACAGTTATTCCTGTTTGATCTCTTATGGCAAGGAACAGTGAGCTTTTTGCCTATTCTTGGATCAATCACTTATTCATTCATTCTTTCAGTCTCCCAAAATAGGGACTGAGTGTTTTCATTGTGTGATGCTCTTTTTCTCTGCGCCACACATGATCCAGTTCTTGCTTTCATGGGGCTTACAGTTCATTGAGGCAGGCCGGAGACATAAATAAACTGAAAAAGGGAAGAGAAAGGGCCAGGGAGTGAAAATGGTCACGATGAAAACAGGTCGTGAAAAAAAAGGGGCGTCTATTTGAGTTTGGGGGTGTAGTGACAATGCACATAAGCTGATTCTTCGATGGTGATAGTGAAGCCGCCATCTTGAGGAGGATCATTGCTGAGAAGGGGAGAAGCAGGCATTTGGAGAATCTGAAGGACATTGAAAAAGAACAATGTGTGGGAGAGAGTGAGAGCAGGTGATTGATGCTATTAAGTGGAACTCGCAGATCAGAAGTTCTTGCCAAGCCATTAAGACAGGTGGTTACAATGCCACACCACAAGCTGGGGTCACCTGTGGTATAATGTGGTGGGAACAGGCAGGATATAACTGAATGGACGCCATGACAGTAGAATGAGTAAGAAGACCCACTCCCAGCCACGCTGACTAGATCTTGCTCATCCAAATATTTTGTATATAAGTAATGTCTTTTTGAACACATTTTAAAGAAATGTATTTAAACATAATGCATATTAAAAGCACTGTTATGCAATAAACACCATGAAGATAACACACAACTGAGATTGGACGACCAGTGAGTTTTCTTGGAGAGCGAGGGGTCCCGGAGCAGCAGGTAAGCTCACTAGCTCAGTCACGCCTCTCTGCCTCTCCTCTCTTCATCGTCTGTGGGTGAGACTTGAGCACTCCTCCTCACCGTGTCTTCCCATTTCCTTGACATCGCCCTCAGATTTTTTAATCTCCTTGTCTGTTTGTATTTGTTGTACCTAATTTACGTAGGATGCAGGTGTATTTTGGCTGTGGAGTTTGTCAGACCATCTACTCTCGTATGGCTGGAAAAGGGACCTCTGTCCACATCCTTTCTAGCTTTTTAGCTAATGCGTCATGGGCATCGCTGATCACCACTTACTCTTTTGTTCTTTTTTCCTTGTGCTTTTGTGACTTTAAATGTTTTCCAGTTCTTTTTTTGTCATTGTGAAGGGTTCCAGGAAAAAATTAGATAAACACTTTTGTTCCACTGAAATATTTAAGTGGGAGTTGGTTCGGAATTTTTTCTTCTTTCCGAATTGTGTGACATGGCACTAGCCCCTGCAATAACTCCAAGACAGGAAACACAAGCAGAAGTCTCCAGAAGGCGTCCTGTATATAGACTGCAAAGGTGAAGCTATCAGGACAGACTCCTCAGTGGCGTCACAGGAGTCCCGCGGACATGCTTGGCCATGACAGGCCATGGCCGTGTCTTGCCATGGCAGGATTCATCCAAGACTTATCTAGGTGAAAGCTTTCATTTTGAAAATACACATTTACATTTCATCGCAAAACTTTTAGGAAAGATAAGTTACTTTTCTAGGTTAAAGACTGAGTGACTGAACAGAATTAGAGATAAGAAAAGACCAAAATATTCATCATCAAACCCCTTGTTGCCTTGTGCGCAAAGGAAGTCTATTTCTTGAAACTGCTTCTTGACTGGGTGACTAGAAAGGCGATAACAGCAACTGTGTAAATGAACAACTTACTGGTTTAACAACTTGTTTGAATGTTTTTCTTTAAGACTAAGTCCTGGGTATGGCACTATGAAAATATTTCACCGCAGGGCAGGGGCCAGGTTCATACCTGGCGGTGGCCCCAGGACGAAGCTCTCCCTGCTCTTCCTGGGGAGCTGAGGTTGACCCCAGGGCACACAGGTCAACACTGTACTCAAGCAGGGCCCTTCCTGCAAGGCCTGCCCGCTGCTGGCCCCTCCGTCCCGGGCAGCAGGCCCCTGGGGTGGGTTTGCTCTCCTGCTCTGACAAGTGGTCATCTTTCTTGGAGCACAAGCTCTAATTACCCCTGCCATAGCCTGCCCCGCAGGACTGCAGAAGTTAATGGTCCTGAAGTTATCCAGCGTCTCTCAGAACCCACAACAGTCGATGCTTGTCTCTGTCACCTCCGCCTGTACTGCATTTCTTTGTTCATGCTGCTGCTGTATTGAGTCTTAACTGTGAGCACACAATAAAAACGCAGGAGGATGTCACCATCCTCCATCAGACCTCCAGCCCCCTATTTATTTGGGGTCTGACTCTAACCTTTGCCATCACTGGACTGTAGATTTGCAGGCAGCTCTCGGTTATATGGCTGCGTCCTTCTCCCCTGTCCCTACCCAGCTCATGGCTCCTATTTTTCAGAATGAAAATAACTTGTTGCTTCTTATTAGAAAATCAATATATTTTCATGGTTGGAAAAATTAGAAAAATGCAGATAGGCAGGAAGAAGAAAAATCTATAATCCCCCTTCCTGAGATAAACACTACTAACATTTTATGGTTCTTCTTTACAGACTCTTCTGTGTAGATAGAAGAGATGAGATGAAACTGTCGTATTAATATTTACAGTCGTTAACATTTATTGACTCTTAGTATTGCCTAACAGTATCAGTCACACTGTTCACTTTGCTCTGTTTATATTAACTTATAAGTAGCATGTCAAGAATCCTATGAAGTGGCTTCACTTCCTATAGCTCGCCCCTTTATCCACGCTTCTGCTTTCCCGAAGTCAGCCACGTCTGAAGACACAACATATCTTGAGAGGAAGGATGCTGAGCGGCACGTAACTTCATTACAGTATTTTGTTATCATTACTCTACTTACTCATAGACACAACTGTCCCTCTTTCACTGCACCTGTTTTATACATTAAACTTTATCATAGGTGTGTGCATAGAAAAGGCAGCATTTAGGGTTCAGCATTATCTACAATTCATGGATCCATGGGGATCTGAGACCCTGGTCCCCACCAAGCAAGGACCACTGCTCTGTTCTTATTTTGCAGAAGAGGAAGCTGAAGCATGGAGATGTTAAAACTATTCCCCCAAGTCTCATAGCTCTTTAAGTGAAAATGTTGAGATCTGAAGTTGAGAAGTTTTTTTTCTAGGTACTGAACTCTCAACCAGTGCTTTGTATTGCGCTCTAACCTGATTTTTAAATATAGCAAACTTTGACTATCCTTCTTTGTTACTTTTCATCTAATGTGATTTTAAATAATTTTGAAGACCGAACAAAATTCTAAAACATGAATATGCTGATTTTTCTTCAACCAAACATCAGCGTAGCTTTTCTGTTTTGGTGTTTATGTTTATTTTTTTCTTATGAGAGACAACACATGAGTTATTTTTAAATGACTTAATTCCTTCAAGAACATGACCGTAGGGCAAGCAAAAGAGAAGTAAACAGTGTGAACAATGTTCACTTTATTTCATGCTTATAAGTGAACGTTTGCTGTACATCTCAGCTCCCATTTCTGAGATAATTGTCTACTTTAAAAATGTTAATCACTAGCAAATGCTTTGTGTGTGTCAGGCACACCCTGTTTGTGCTGTTTAAGTGCTTATATTTATTCACAGGTAACTCAGGCCCAAAATGAGACTCTGAAGAAATCAGAGGCTGAAGGGATGAGGCTGTTTTTGTGTGCCTTTTCCTGTTATATATTATCTTTTCCTCTAGTTATTTCCAACGGAATGCTAACCTTTTCTTTTTCTCCCTCCTTCTATCCCTCCCTCCCTTCTCTTACCCCACTCACCCCTTTTTCCTCCCTCCTCTTTTCTTCTCTCCTTTCTCTTTTTCTGAGCCTAAATATTCTGTCTTTTCCTTCCTCTGGAAATTCTTCAACTGGGAGGATCCAAAAACTGTAATGTTGCTTCAATTTAATTCCTATTTTGGAAGGACACATTGGCATGTCATTCTGTCTTATCTGAGTTAGAGACTACGTCTTTATTTGGCCAGAAAATCCACCATGGCAGAATCTATTTAGAATTTGGGGCTGATCATCAGTCCGTCTGTGTAAAATATATTTGAGTTGGTCTCTGGCTGATAGGATGGACCAAAGACTGTCCAACTTCATAACAGACCCATTTGTCCATGAATGAGTACAGGCCAACATCTGATTCACTAACTGTGGACAAAGACCTGTTTGTTTGCTCACTTTTCTACACCATGCAATGATGCCTGGTACCCAGGAGACTTCAGATACCCAGATTTTAAGCTAACAAGGCAGTGTCAGGAGATCTGGATTCTAGTTCATTCCACTGCTATTAGCTGTTGGCATGGAGTAAGCTGCCTGCCACTTTGCCCATCAGCTTCCTCCTACATACTTGCCCTCGTAGTCACTCTTATATTCCTGAAGAGCTTTAATTTTCATTGAAGAATTGCCTTATAAGTTCTCAAGGCATTAACTTCAAGAGCAGAAATGGCTGCCTTTTACTTGAAAGACATACAATTTTAATTCCAAAGGCTTATCCAAGGCAAACAGGTGATCACTTAGACTTTCTACTCTTTCTCCACATTTTGTCACACATGACAGATGAGTTGACATGTAGGTGCCCTGCCATGGGTGACACAGTACGGGAGTTACGGGCAAGAGAGACTGTGGGATTCCATGTAATTCCTAGTCTACTAACCATATCCTGCCCCTTCTCTGTCATTTAAGAAAACACATTGACTAGACTTATTTCAAACTACTATGATGAAACTGTGAAATACAGGAATAGGCATACCAGCTGAAGAGATAGGATAGGGAGCCCAGAACTCAACTGTGTTATCGATGGGAAACAAGTATACAGTCAGGCGTCAAGGAATGCTTTGTCAGGTGATTCTGCAGTTGTGCAAACAACATAAGGTGTCCTGAGCACACTTAGATGGCATTGCGCTCTTCCCCTAGCTCTGTGTGGACCACCGCTGACTACGTGGCCCAACACTGGCCAAAATGTTGTACATGGCTGTGTAACAGATCTTCTTCCCAAATCATTGGGGAGAAGATGGGTCATTTAGTGGATGGCTTGGGGAACTGATTTAATGTGGGGTTAAGTCTGAGGTTATCATGCTCCAGCCTTAGTTGGATACCAGACTAGGGAGCTGACTCACAGGGCGCAGCAGACCTCTCCTGACCCGCCTACTGCTCTGCTCTGCAGTGTATGTCAGTCAATCTGCCTGTTCTCTCCATTCTGTGTCTGGTGAAGCCTCTCACGATCTCCACAGCTCTGGCCTACATCCCAGTTCTTCTACATAAAAAAAAAAAAAAAAAGAAGAAAAGAAAATTTGGGTTGCTATCTTATGACATATATAAAAATAAATTTTAAATGGATTAAAGACTTAAGTATGAAGGCAAAAGGATCTTACAGGAGAATATGCAGAATACTGTCTTTGTGATTCTGGGACTTAGAGCAGATTTCTTAACCAAGAAACAAAACCAGGGAAATTAATGGGTATGACCACATCAAAGGTAAGGATTTCAGTTCAAAACAGTTAACCTATCTGACACAGAGCAATGGGAAAAGACGTTTGCAGTGTCTAAGATCAATAAGGAATTAATGTCGCAAGGAAGACTTACAGATTGACAATAAAAATATAGCACATTAGCACAGAAAAATGTGGGAAAAGGGTAGAGGCAGCTAGCTGATGGAAGGAGAGAGCCACAGGCCAGGAGGCACAGGAAAGGGCAGTCACTTCACAAGTCAGCAGAGAAATGCAAACTAAATTACGTTTAAACTGGTCCACTTTAAAATTGCCAGATTGCCAATATTGGAAATCTCATGACCATCACGTTCCGCAAGGGATGCGGGGACGTGGGCCCTCTGTCTCTGCTGCCGGCAGGGCAGTAGCCTGCACACCAGTAACCCACTCCTGCTGGGGCCATGGAGAATGCCGGGCAAAGCTGATCGGACAGCTCGGTGGGGCTCCCCGCAGTCCTGTTTCCTGCAGCAAAGGACACTGTCCTGCAGGAGTCCAGCCGCCGCCAGGGCAGGAACCAGCCGATCTCCACACAGCAAGGACAGATTGCAACATCAGAGCGCTGGGTGAGACAGGTAGAACTGAGCCTGAGATTTACAGCACGTTGGCTGTAGTAAATGAAACATCACGCTCAAAGCAGCACCTTCTATTTTTCAAGTATATTCATATATCTAAAAAAGAAAGGAGTGCAGGAGTCTCGGGGGCGGGGTGTAGAGATTGGGGGAATCAGAAAGAAAACCATGACAATAAAAAGAGGGGCCCCTTATGGATTGATGAGCTCACCATGAACTGAAAAGTAGAATGAATTCAAGGTTGTGGTTCAAAGAGAAGAAAAATAAAGCGAGACTGGAATGTGGGTGAGTGAAAAGGATTCTCATGGCAATGACCCTGAAGTAGTCTGTTTATTTGCTGTATGATAAATCACCCACCAACTTCACTTTCTATTTGTATAGAATCCTTGTCACACACTTCCCGGCTCTGAGCACCCCAAGTCTGAGAGTCCCGGCGAGAACTGCTTATGTTCACAGTGTTTGTGCCTGAGAGTCCTGCCGGGATGGGGGCGGCCATAAAAGCTGGAGAGAGGCTC
Organism: Condylura cristata; assembly: GCF_000260355.1. Lineage (NCBI taxonomy): Eukaryota > Metazoa > Chordata > Mammalia > Eulipotyphla > Talpidae > Condylura > Condylura cristata. Next base: position 11,512,874 of record NW_004567119.1, on the reverse strand, counting down.
TTCCCGTCCTGGAGAAACAGGAGAAAGACTTGGAAAGGATGACGATTATTATTCCATAAAGACCTACTCTGAATACCTCTTTATCCATTTTTTATTTCCTCCATGTAATATTTAAAATCTTCCCCTTATATTTGTAGACTGGAAAGCAGAAATCTAAATAGCCTACTGCTATTTCCCTAATTCCCAAACTTAGACTGCTCAGATGTCAGCCTCTGACTTCCCAATACCAATAAACAGAGGAGGCAAATCATTTCGTGGGATTTTGAAATGAAGTGTTTTGGCAGTACACAGAGAAACAGTTAAATTTTGCAAAGCTGTGAAACTGGAGAGGAGGCTGGTCTTGAAATCTACCAACCAGAGATCTGGAGGAAGGCTTGCTGAAGAGTCATTTGTCTCTCTCTCCTCTCCCCACCTATCTGCACCCAACTCACCTGTCAATTTCATCAAAGAGATACTTGAATGGATTTTCTAATCTGTCCCCACTCCAAAGTGATCAGTTAATTAAGTTGATCTCTACGAGCTTGTTAAAGAGCCAGGTCTTTTTCTTTCATGCTCTGTGGTTCTCAGTGAGCTCCCCTTACTGTGGGTGCTTCCCGGAGGCAAGCACACAGGAAGACAGGCACTCCTTACCAACGTCTGACCCTGTGCACAACTGAAATTTTTACACACTTAGTGCAAATATTTTGCAACCTCTTGCTTCTAGAACTGAATTGAGCAGTCCTGTCTCTTAATTTATTTACCGTTTGTTATGCTAGCATATGAAATTCTTGGTCTCATGCAGAATCGATACAAATTTACTTTATCCACTGGCTTGAGGTCAGAATGCATCTGGTAAATAGGTGGATGTTTGTGTGATGATGGACAATGCGGTGAGGGCCTGGCCTGTGGATGCCTCAGCATTCCAGCAGGGTAGGGATGTGAGGGTATTGCTGGGAACCAGAATTCCTTTAGGGGGAAGTAGGCCACTTCCTGGGCACCATCTAACTCCCTAGGAGGGAGTTGCAACCACTCCCAGACCATTAGCTCATTAATTCTCAAAAGCTCCCAGGGAGGAAGAAAGATGCTAATGGAATAATGTTATAAAGCACTTTGCTAATGAAATACTCACTTCCCTTTCCCAGCCCTAAGCCCAGATGCAGAAACTGAGGCAGCGGGAGTTGTCACTGATGACCCAGGGTCCCCAGAAGGAATCAGTGGCCAAAGCAGGGCTGGGGAGCAGAACGCTTGCACCCAGCCAGCAGATGAACCTGTTTTTAAAAGAATTGCAGAAACAAGGGTGAATGCTCACTTAAGGTAACAGCACCCTTTCTTTCTGATAGGCTGGTGTGGGGAGCCAGGGTCAGCACTGTACTGGGGAGGCTGGGCCAAGCCAAAGCCACAGATGATTTCTGGAAACAGATGCTCTCTCTGGGTGTGTTTTGCCGACACAGTGCCTGGCTGAGATCACCATTCTTGCTGATTCACGTCTTCATGGACACACAATACAGACGGCATGTTCAACTCACCTCATTTGGTCTAAGTCCTTAGGTTTGTACCAAGACCCTTGAGATTAGTTTCTTAAAGAAGAGCTTCATAAATAACTTTCATTTTAAGATGTGGTACATATATACAATGGAATATTACTCAGCAACCAAAAAAGAGAAACACATGTCTTTTGCAGCAACTTGGATGGAGCTGGA
>NW_004567119.1:11427499-11510870 GCF_000260355.1 Condylura cristata | reverse complement strand
ATATTACTATTAAAAAATAACTTTCATTTTAAAAGAAGTTGATTGACATTATTTCTTCCCTCTTTTAAAACTATAAGCCTATAACTTGCTGAAAATATCTTAAGAGTCACTGAACAGGGCATTTCGGGTCCTCTGTTACTATTCAAAGCCTTCTGCTTGTGGAATCCATGGTCTCTACCTCCAATATAGCAACCTGGGGGACCTGCTGGGGCCCGGGGTTTGGGGGGTGCGGGGGGTGGGAGAGCGCTCTGTGTACCTCTGCTTAGTTTCCACGGCTTCTAACTTCAATGGAGTTTTTCTGTGTGGGGAGGGGCCCAAGGTGCTAATGGCTGTGAAGACATGGGTCAGTGGAGTAAATCTTTAATTGTGGATTTGTAGGCAACCATGAATATCTGTGAGAAGAGGGAGTTTCATGACATTCCAACAGGTGCCTCCTTAAAGATCAACCCTCCACGAAAAGAAAACATCATTCTTGAAAGAACACAGGTGCTGTTTTTCCCCTTTGGAGTCAATCTATGCAACATGTTTGAAGTTGATAATGTGAATGAATATGTAGAATTCACTTATTTATTCATTCAACAAACACGGACATGCATACGTTATGGTCCCTAGGAAGTTCAGACATGTTCACAAATTATTGCAGAGCAAGATGGTGACACGAGAATAGAGAATGCAGGAATTTCTGGGAAAAAAGAGGACATGTTTAATGAATTTATAGATAGTCACCATTGAAGAAAATCCTGTGTAAAAGCTGCAGAAGTGATATTTAATGGGGATAAATATATGTCCTCGCACAGGTTTAAAATGATCAACAGAAAATTACAGATCAAGGATCACGTGCAGACTATGGAGGGAGGGATGAGGCTGCAGCCCCACATGCCTGGGCTGCTGTTCTGATTCCGCTGCTCACATCTTCTGTGATCAAGGGGCAATTTCTTCACTTCTTTGCGCTTCAGGCTCCTCATATGTAAAATGGAAATAACCATTGATTCTGCCCCTAATGGGTTCTTGGAGAATTAAAGGAAATACTGTATTTCAAGTGCTTAGAAATTTGCCTGGTAAATTACCAGCATGCGGCAAGATTTAACTCTTTGTTATTCACAAAGAGTTCTTTTAGAAAAGCTAAACAAACAAACAAAAATAAATGTATCTCAAACTTTTATTTCGTAGCTTGCCCAACAACTATGAGCTTGTATGGGTGGTACACTGGCCTGCCAAAGGGATAGGAAGCAGCAAGAGAATGACTGCTTTCCACCTGGTATTCTCACCAAAAGAAGGTGGTGTGTCATCCCAAGGCTCTTGATCACCAGAAGAAAAATACACTCAAGCTATGAGTAAGGTCCATCAGTGTCAAGAAAGAAGACGGGCGAGGAGCCAGGTCGTCCGTGGACTTCTGTGATGTGTGTCCATGACAGCACAGCTTCTCCTGACAGTGATACTCTCAAAAACAAACCCAGTCTCTACAATCACAATGGGTTCTGAGGAGGTAGGACATGAGGAGGTATTTAAAGAATCCCAGGGAGCTGTGATGGACTTAATGAGCTCAAGCTGTAAAAAGACTTTTGCAGAAAATTGAGAAAGAGCCCAAGAGCCAAGAATGACAAGACAAGCGTTGGGAAGGTGAGAGCCTGAGTGAGCTGAGGTCTGCAGAAAACTTGTAAAGACTATGGATGTTCCAGCAAGAAGATCCGGGAGGGTGCAACAGACCCAGAGTTGACAATGAAAATAGGCGGTCCAGAGAAGTCAGTGCTCTGAGACCGACCGACAAGGAGAAAGAAGAACATCGCTAAGTGTCAGTGGAGGCTGATGAGCTTTTGAGGTATCTGCTCTAAATGAGTTCAGATCTCTGGAGTAAAAGCTGGATGTTGCAAGGTCCTGAAGCAACTTGCAGATGAAAATTTGCAGTTGTTTCTGGTTGAAAAGACAAAATCTTAGAAAAAGGGAAAAAATGCAGGCAAGCACACTTATTTATTTTTAGAAGTCAAGAGAAAGTTGCTTTTACAAACCACAGGTGGGTAAGCACGTTGCCAGTCTTGGACAAGAGCTGGCTAAGTCCTGAGCACCTAGAAAAGGAAGTGGTGATCTCTAGGACAAGATTGTTCCTTGAGAGGGAGGAGTCACAACAGACTCACCTGCCTCCTCCCGTGCTTTTTCCCTTCAGCATCTTGGTAGTCTTGAGAAATGGACTGAACTGCATGTTTGGGTTTCTGCAAAGCATTGAAGTTTCCCCTGATGTTATGAAGATAAGAAAGAGGAGAAATGAGCTGAGTCCACAATCACGAAGACACTTGAATGGCTGACGATGGGAATCTTGGCCCGTGGAAGTTTCTAGAGGGGCGGGATGAAGTGCTGTCTCCCCCTTGACCAGTTCAAGCATTATTCTTGCTCATGTCTACTATTCATTAGCTGCCTGCGATGTGTCATGTACTGTAGTATATAGATCAGTTAATTTTTATAAAACTCTGTGAGATAGGTGCTATTTTACAGACAGATTAAATAACTTTCCCAAGGGCACACTGAAATGAAGCCAGAGACTGGGAACTTGAGCCTTAGAAGATCTTTCAAAGCCATTGCTCTTTCTCTTATAACAACGGACGCTCAAAAAGTTGAAGAGGAGGGAGAGAAGATGAACGCAAGGGATGAAGTCGCCAGGATCCAAAATGATTCCGTCACAGGTGTCAACTGAATCCAACAAGAAGCAATTTAACTGGGTAAATTTAGGACTGGGTAACAGTCTCCCTCACTCCATCCCATCAGAGCCCTAGATAAGCATCAGGTGGGAACAACATGATTCAGGGGAGTTCGCGTGACCTGATACTATGGGGCAATGGGCGGCTCAGAAAACAGAACAGTCCTGCTAATTAGACTGTCATCCATCTTGCGGGAAGAACGTAGCTAAAATGAGATTTAGAACAGAAAAGGGCTTTGCCAGCTGTTTGGAGCTATTAGTATACTGCTAAAGAGAAGGCAGAATTCCTCGCCTCTATTTTTGCTGTCTTCACTTTCAGGAAGACACCAGGCCTTTGGTGGCCTAGCCAGAGGCCTGTGGCCACTGGGTCTGCGGTCACCAACGGGTACTTCCTAGAGCCACTTTCACAGGGTGGAGATTAAAGTCCAAGGGAAAGTACACAACAGCCACATCCTATGGGTGACAGAGGAGAAAACGAAGCTGGAGCTATTCAGCCAGGAAGACATGGCATGGAGACCATCAGGTAAGAGCTCACTCATTCTTCGGGACAATAGAAAGAATCACATTTTACATCTCACCTGGAACCACATAAATAAAAACAGCCACACGCATTCCACAGAGCATGGCCACCCTGACTGTGTTCCCTGCACTTTGATCGTTTCTGTTGTGTTCTGTCCTGACCTGTCCTTTTTCATTGAGAAAAAAAAAAAAAAGGCTATAGAACTATTTAATTGATTTCCTGACTTATTTATGGGTTGAAATTCATAGTTGAAAAATCATGATCTCAGGGCCCAGAGCTAGGACATGCAGAGGGAACTCGCTGGCGCCAGCTATTGCTTTAGGACACTCAGAGAACTTCTATCAGGTGGAGGTGACAGGGGCGGGATTGCTTTGCCAGGAAGCAGTGAGTTATTGCTTCGTGCGGTCTCCAAGCTTGGGCTGCGTGCAGGCACGCTGAGAGCGCTCCGGGAAGGACGCTGGCATCAAACAGGGATGGAATTAAATCACCCACAAGGTCCTTTCCATTTCTGAGATGCCAAGGCTGGATTAGTGAAGTGGGTGCTAGAAAGTTCCCGCCCCTTTTAGGCTGGATGAGCAGAAGCAGGGGATGGCTTGTCTCTATCTCGAGCAGCTGGGGGGTGGTTTTGGAGGGGGACACTGAGCCGGGGCACCAGAGAGAATGAGCCACGGATGGAGGCGAAGGTGGGGTCGGTTAGGGACAACTTTTCTCAGGCAGCGAGAGCTCCTTAAAATACCCCCAGCCCATTTGTCTGCTGGGAAATCGGGGGCTTGTCCTCCACAAAGCAACACCCACAGAGCCTCTCCTCGCCCTGGTCTTTGCCAGATGGAAGAGACCCCCTCGCTTTGGGTACCGGGTCCTTTCTCTGGTCTGTCTGGACAACAAGCTGTCTCACTGGGCCCGCCTGCTCTGTTGCTGCCCACGGCATGGTTCTGGCCCTTCCCACCCATCATAACCGCCCAGCCCTGATGGTCAGCAACCCCCTCTCCCTGCTTCACCAGGAAGCCAGGCACAAGCCGGTCCAGTGGGGCCGGGCCCAAGCCGGGGTGGCCTGACTCCAGGATCTACCTCTTCACCTCTGCATCCTGGGGCTTTTCTATGGGTGTCCTAAGTCCTGGAAGTTAGGGACCGTTAGAATTTTTTTGTTTGTTTGTTTTTGGTTAAAAAGCACACACTTTGAGAGATTTACTTATGAAAATAAGAAAAAGAAACATAACTGCAACTTGTGCACAAAACCAAAATGAGCAGTAATCTAGATTCCCCGCGCCCTAGAAACCCCAGAGTTGGTGATTTGAAAACCAAGATGTCACCACCACCAGAGTTCTTGAGTTGGATCTGGTTCCACAGCCTGATTTTAAAGACGAGGAGACCCGTGTGCTAAAGGCTAAATGCCCAAGGCCAGAGTTTGTAGCAATGACTGGGGGGTACGGGGACAGAGACTACATTTCTGGGGGTGCATTTCAGGGCTCTGGAGCAAGCAGAACTGGGGGGCTCCCTTGGGTGGGAGCCTGGCTCTGCTGTCTCTACCTGGGGCTCTTCTTCGTCATGAACCTGTTGCTCTGGGCACTTAGTCACCAGAGTGGGGACCACTAATGTGCCTGGAAGCCTGGATATCTGGGTACCTGGATCTTGCCAGCCACATAGTCAACACTGAGTGTGGGCTAAATAATTGTTGGGGTTCACTGAGCACTTCCTGAATTTTCCTGACTCCACAGCTCTAAATGGGAGATTTTCTTGCTAAAAAAGAAAACTCTTAATTCTGTAACTCTCTCAAACGTCTCTTATTCTTAAAGTGCAAATTCGAACTCCTTCTCGGAAATCTCTCTGAAATGCTCCCTACCATCCTCTAAATTGTTGTGGGGTTTTCTTTGTTTTTATAATTCTTACTTTGGGGGGGAAGAGTGATGAGAGAATTTACGATCTGGTGTTTTTTTGTTTTGTTTTTTAAGATTTATTTATTTGTGCATACAGAACTGGGGTACAGGCCCGAGGTGCAGGGGCGGTGAGAGGATTCACCAGAGACAGAGCGGGGAGCAGAACAGGCCAACTGACCAAGTACACTGCTGAGGGGAGCAGCGGGCGGTCCGGAGAGGTCTGCCGCACCCTGTGGGTCACCTCCGGGTTGGGGATCGAACTCAGACTGAAGTGGCTGCAGCTGGCTGGCAGCGCTGCGCTTACCCGTTGTGCCACCGGGGAGGGACCCGATCTGGTTCTTTGTACTGAGCGTGCGTGTTGCCCAGCTCAGCACCTGCACCTTAACAGACCTTAGAAATGCGTATTTGGGTGGGTCATGGACAAGCATAGCTCTTGCACATCTAATGAGCTGCTGAGACTGCCAGCATGGCTCTAGACAGGCCTGCAGGCTCCTCCCGGAGAGGGCCAGTGACTGCAGGCTGCCGGGCTGTCGGCAACCACTCGTTTCTCCTCATCGCTCCGGAGAAGTCAAGTCAGCCACAGAGGACGAGGCGGTGGGCGTGGCTGTGCTTCAGTGAGGCTGTGGATGCTTAGTGTGAATTTCCCGTAATTTTCATTTTATAAAATACTATTTAAGTTGTTTCCCCCAGCGATGTGAAGATAGAAAAGACGTCCTTAGCTCACAAACATCAGCAACAGGCACTGGGAGGATTGGTCCCCGCCAGGGTCGAGTTTGCCAGGTTCTGCTCTGGATAGCAACGTGGAGCCAAAGGATTGGGGAATGTGACTCTGGGCTCTGGGGTTCTCAGTGTACCCGCTCTTCAGTAGGAGGGGTGGCTGGGAATCTGCTCTCCACCCATTTCCAAGCAGGCGGGCTGGGATATCTGAGGGGCTGCAGAGGAGATCCTGGTTGGGGGGCAGGGCAGGGAGTGTGACTGGACACTCTTGAAAGCCCCGTCCTCGGCTCGACAAGCTTTCATGCACCTGCTTCCTGGGCCTTGGCATAAAACCCCGGGAGCCAAACTGATTAGAACGAAGGTCATTCAGAATTAGTGAAAAGGTTTGAGTTATAAAATGGTTTATAAGAAATGATGCTTCATCGCATTCAAGGACATTCAGCAATCAAACCAACACTTAACAACGGGCTGTCAATAATCCATTTGAATCACACTTTGTATTTTTCAAAGTGCTTTCCAGTACATTATCTCCATTGATCTGCCCGGGAGCCCTAGGAGGCGGACAACCCCCTTTTACAGGTGAGGTCAGAACGTGCCTTGCCTGAGACGGTCAGAACCAGGTCGCTGCTGCTGATTGGCCTCCGCTGGCTGCTGCGGGGTAGATAAAAGTGTGTATTTTGTACCAGGGTGGAGGGTGAACTTGTAAAGCTTCTCATTTATGTTTGTAGGAAGAATAAACCTCATTTCTAACCCCTGAGAATCTACTGAAACGTGGCCACATAGCATGTAGATTAACATGAAGTGTGCATCGAATCCTGTAAATAAAGTCTAGCAAGGTCATTAGGAACCAATAAAGACGCAGGTCCGTCCATGTTCCAGTCTGCAGGCTCAGAAATGCATCTTGAACCCAAAAGGTTTTGCAGGATCTCACAGTCTTCATACCAGCAATGTAGGGGTTTAGAGAAATGAGCAGCCGCTCTGACCAGGGAGGACTCCTGACCACTGGTGGGTGTATCATGGACGAGCAAAACTTTGCTCACACATCTAAAGAGCGGCTAAGGTCACCAGTGTTCACGGGAGAGACCCGGTTGGCACCGACCAGTGTTCCGACTGTCCCTGGCAGGGCTGTCCCTGCCTGCCCAAGCAAGTGTCACTTGCAGGGAAACACAGAGGCACCTCCTGCAAACGCTAGTGATTCGGGGGATAAATCTGCTTCCCCCCTCGACCTGGGGCTCGCATCAGCACTGCCCTGCCAAATTAGGCGTTGGCATTGCTAATGATGCCTTGGCAAACTTTTTTAATTTCCCAAGAGTAACTTCCTGGTTCTTAATTAGGCCTTTTATTCCTAGATGTCTATATTTAACTGTGCTCTGTGAGCACTGACCCTTTTTGGATACTGCCAAGAACTCTGGGAGGTAGCAGTAGAGTCTAGACAGGGCAATTTCTCAGATAACTAACCCCCTCCCGTTCCCTGCCCCCCCAATACCTCATTCTTAAAGGAAGATAGGACCAGGACACGTTGGACGAAGCGGGGGGAGGGGGAGATTCATTAGGGAATTGCTGGGCTCTGCCTGTGCCCAGGTCCAGGGAGGCAGAGAGCAAGTACTTCACCCTGGGCTCTGGCCGGTTCCGACAGGGTCTCACTGCCAACTTGGCGGGGAGGAGGGGGTGGGGTCACAGCGTGAAGTGAGGCCTGGAGAAAGACTGGCTGCTGCACACAGGGAAACTCAGCTCCACTCCTGCCTGTAGAAGAGAAAAATAGAAAATGACCTAAATATCTATCACAGGAGAAATGGATCAATAAATTGTGGAACATTCAGATAATAGAAAACAATTCAGCAGCGTGGAAATGAGCGCCCTGGAATTATGACCGTTGATGTGGGTAAATCTGGGAACTAAATGCTGAGCGGAGAGCCGGCTGCCTCGCGGGCTGCTCCGCGGAGACGCTCCGCAGTCACACCGCTCCACGCTGCTTACAGCCGGCCCAACATTTAAAGCATCCCAGGTAATAAAACCGCCCCCACAGACCCATTTTCTTCTTTTTGAAGGAAAGAAAAAAGATGCGCGATAATGCCCCCTTGCCACTTGGGAGAGCATTCCAGCAAAGACCGGTTTGTGGGTAACTATTTCAGTATGTGTATCAAAACACAGCTTCTCAGTCTGCGCTTTAACCTGCTGCTGAGTAAGCAATGATTACTTTTATTCCACTTAATAAAATTAACAATGATCTTCAAATCATCAGATACTCCTGATGCTATTAAATTAGCTATTAAATGCTACTAAATTAGTATTTAGCTTTCCAGTTTTCTCATAGATGTCATAATCTTTATTTTTACAATTTATTTCAGGCAGGATCCAATTAAGGCCCACAACTTGTGGTGGGCTAAATATGTGTTTTTATATTTTTAAAATTTATTTATGCATTCAGAGCTGGGGTACAGGCCAGAGGTGCAGGGGGTGAGAGGATTCACCAGAGACAGAGTGGGAAGCAGAACAGGCAGACTGAGGAAGTACACTGCTGAGGGGAGCAGCGAGCGGGTCAGGAGAGGTCTGCCCACCATGTGGGTCACCCCCCTCCCCTGGCTGGGGATTGAACTTGTGCTGCAGCGGCTGCAATAGCTTCATAGTGCTGCGCTTTGACCCACTGTGCCACCAGAGAGGGCCTATTTTTACATTTTTTATCTATCGGTTCTCCCGACATTTCCCTCTCTTCCTTGCAGGTAATGTGTGTGTGTGTGTACACGTACATACATATATATACACGTATATATAGTATTTGCATATGTATATGTAACTTGCCCATCGAGGTCCTCAGGCTGGATTTTGCTGGTTACATTCCCTTAGTGTCATTCATCTTGTTCTTCTGTCCTCTGCATTTTCTATAAACTGCTAGTTAAATTTGGAGGCTGAAATTTAAAGAGACACTTACTTGCATAATTTTAAGAGCTCACTGAAGAATCCTTGTTACCCATCCTGGAAAACAAACAAACAAAACAAATAAAGGCACTATGTCTCTCTCCTCTGTTAGCTTCCTAAGGCCTAAAGTCACACAGCTGGGCCCTCCCTGGTGGCGCAGCAGGTTAGAGCACAGCACTGAGAAGCTAAAGCCACTTCCGCATGAGTTCGATCTCCGCCCACCCCGGAGGTGACCACATGGTGCAGCAGACCTCTCCTGATCCGCCCGCTGCTCCCCTCAGCAGTGTACTTCGTCAGTCTGCCTGTTCTGCTCCTCACTCTGTCTCTGGTGAGTCCTCTCACTGCCCCTGCACCTCTGGCCTGTACCCCAGTTCTGTGTGCATAAATAATTTTTTTTAATTAAATCACAAAGCTAGAAATAATTTTGACTCCCAGAAAAAAATACAAGCCCTCTAGTTAAGGGAACATGTATTAGACATTCATTTTGGAGTATAAAAACGTCTATGAAATGATTTTGTAGCCATTTTGTGAAGAGAGAGGAAAGTTGCTGAGAAGAGTTTATGGGCTCTTCAGGCACTATGAGTGGGGCTGAATCTTCAAGAAATGGGGGCCCTCCCCAAGAGCCCACTCAGCTACTGACCATTTTCTGTGCTATGGATACTATATTCAGGGCTTTCAAGCAATTATTTCATTTCAACCTTCTGACAACCCAGGGAAGTGAGTAGAATTCACAGCTATTTTAAAGATAAAAGCTCTGGAACCAGAGCAGGCTTGAGTGACTGGTTAAAGGTCCCTGGGCTAATCAGTGGCAGCTCCCAATTGCTCCCACATCCTGGGCCCCTTAGCTCTTTCCGGGGACATTGCTGCTTCCGGGGCCCTTCCTCCCTCCCATTTTCAGCTTTGGGTTGGCCTTAGAGGAGAGGGGTGATGACACCCCCATAAAAGTGCATTCGAACCTCAAGGGAAGCCTGGATGCGTGTGAGGCTCAAGCCCAGAGTCTGGTGATCAGGGATCTGCCCCTGGCCTCTGAGTCATGAGGCTCTTTTGTTCCTCTGCTTTTTGCCTTCGCTCTTTTCTGGGAAGGAAGATGGGAACGCTATCTCTTCAAGCAGCCTGCTGATTAGACAGAAAAGACGCTTATGACTTCCATTGTGCTGCCATGAGTCAGCAGGATTTTAAAAGAGATTTTATTTGTTTTTTTTTTTTTTTTGCAGAAGTGAAATTGTAAGACTAACAGACATTTAGAAAATAAAAAAGATGCAGTGTTCCAAAATTCTGCTGCCCTGTCCTCCCACCCTCCTAGCCCTCCCCACCCCCAGCCCCTCCACAACACCCCCCCACCCACACACATCACCGCCACCATCCAATCCAGCCGTCCATCCTGAGCAGAGTCACGCGCCCACCTCCCTGCTATTCAGTCCCTCACGGAGCCCACAGAACAGCAGCAGACAGAGGCCAGAGGCAGGTCCCCCTCGGAGCGACGCTGTCTTACGGCCATTTTGAAGTTGCTCAATTGGAAGCATTAACCTGCAAGACTCTGCTTCCTGGGAGCCAAGGAGAGGGGCCGGTGGGGCCGTATTAACTTACACTTGCCTCATTTTCTTCTGCTGGCCTCTTGGAGAACACAGCGCTGAATCTTCGTAGGGTAGCTCTTTCTTTTAAAACCTGAAGTGGAGGATCAAAACTAGCAAAGGTAATTGAGAAAGAAGGAGGAGGAAAAAGCCAAAGGGAGCGAACCAGCAGTTCTGATCTTAACACCGAGGTCACACACAGGGCAACTCTCTATTCCTGAGTGCACAAACCTCATTATTCGGAAAAATGTATTTTCTAGGCAAGCACGACGTTCTAAGGCAAAAGGGGCTTTTGCACACAGTTGAACTTGGGACAGCTGGCAGCTGTTTATTTATTTTATATCTGCTCCACCTGACGGAGGTGGACATTTGGAATTTTCATCAATTTTGTGCACAATTATTGAGCTAAGTTATGTTGTTTTAAGCAGTTAAGAGGAAGGGGTGTGTTGACTCCCATAACCTATATACAATGGAAGCTTTGAGACAACCTTTAAGAGAAATGTACCAGGGAAAAAGTTAAGTCCCTGAAAGAAGTCATTTGTCTTTAGATGAATTCATCTGGGTCTGTTACAGGTTGCTGCAGACATAAAACTGTCTGGAGTCTGGCTTCAGGGTTTAGAATGATAAAATATTCATGGCGTATAATTTTGCATAATTTGTTTAGCTACCAAGACATAATTTAGTTTTTTAGTGCATGAATCCTTCAGAAGGCCTAAAGAGGAGAAAAATGGACTATGAGAAGCTACATCCAGATCTGATGCAAATATTTGTAAGGGAGTGTAATCTGTGGTGCTGGGTGCCCACACGCACAACCCGGTGTCACGCACCTGGGCACGCTCGGGCACGCTCACGCACGCTCTGCGCCCACGCCGTCTTCATGGAATTCGTTCCTCCTGTGTCATTTTACTGGGCGTGTTGAGAACCACGAATTAGTTAGCTCGGCCCTCTCTGTCTGTAGCTCCCTGTAAACCCGGAGGGAAGGGTTCACACCGAAGTCTTGGCTTTCAACAAGTCGTATTTAGGTCATAAAATTCCTTGACGAGGGGGCGGAAGCGACAACAAAGAGGACAACCTGCTCTTCAAAGCGTAGACTCACCTCTGTGCCTAGGGCTGTGTGAGCACCCACAGGCTCTCTGGGGACAGTGCCCCGCTCCCTGGGGAGCTGACAGCCTGGCGGACAGGCGTCCAGAGGCAGGAAGAACTGCACAGCCACGGCTCTCAGGCGCCGTGCAGGGAGCGCGGCCAGCGCACCCACGCCAGGATGCTGCGGAAGCGCGAGGTGGCGACAGGCCTCCTGCGCACCCCCGCCCCGCCTCTCCCCCCAGCATTGGGGCTGTCTGGTATCTTGATCCTTCCAAGATGAAACAGTTTGCCCTGTGCCTGATCTCTGCAGCAAACTGACGGCGGTATCAGAGGCAGCGCAAGCCCTGCAACTTCCTGGAACACGAGTCACTGAGCTGCCTGGCCGTCTGGAGTCCCAGTCGCTCTTCTCTCCCCCAGAACTTCTCTCACTCCTACGGCCACCGCTGGAGCGGCCCTTCCTGCTCTTCTTCAGCTCCAGTTCAGGCTTTTGCCTTTCTGGGGAGCCTTCCCTTGCTCCCCGAGACTGGACTCACACTGCCTACAGGTTTCCCCATTGCTCTGGAACGTCCCCTGACGTCCCCTGGCCTGCCCTGACTGCAGAGGGCTGTCATCTCAGCAGGATGTCTGAGTGTAGTTCTGCAGTCAGACCTTCCTGCTCCAAGCAGGACCCTCATTTATGTCCTGCAACCTTGGCGTAAATGCTTACCTTCCTGGGTCACTGTTTTTTCACTTGCAAATTGGGGTCTGTGATGGAACCCACAGTACAGGGCCTAAATGGGGGGTAAATGAGATGACGTCAGTAAAAGCACTTAGACCAAGCCCAGCATATGCTCCGTCCTCAATAAATGTTAGTTCCTATTAGGACCGTGTTTGCTTGTTAAAATAATCATAGTATTTTAATGGTCTGCATATATGCACATACAGATAAAGAACCTTACATAATGATGATATAGAACAGTATAATAATGTTACATGATATAATGCTAAGAGTTGTTAAAAGAATTATAATTTATGTTATACACTCATATTCTATATAATGTTATATAATTATAATAGATGTTATAGCACATTATATACGTTAGATATGATTAAAATGATTACAGTAGGGCCCTCCCTGGTGGCGCAACAGGTTAAAACACAATACAATGAAGCTGTCCGCAGCCACTGCAGTATGAGTTCGAGCCCCAACCAGGCAGCTGACCCACATGGTGCAGCAGACCTCTCCTGTCTCGCCCACTGTTCCTCTCAGCAGTGTGTTTCAATAAATCTGCCTGTTCAGCTCCCCACTCGGTCTCTGGTGAAGCTCTCACCCACCACACCTCTGCCCTGTACTGCAGTTCTGTATACAAAAATAAATAATCTTTTTTTAAAAAAAGATTTATAAAAGTAATTTATAAATATGCACATACATGCATTCTATATAACATCATAAAACTGTGCATAATCAAGCATAACATAATGCTGTTATTGACATAATAGTGTTAGTTGTTTATTGCCCCTCAGGCGGTAAACCCCTGCTTCACAAAGGAGCCAGTTGCTACAGCCACCGGAAGGGCTGGCGGCCATCACTACTCCGGTTGGCCTGTGACCCCACCGCCAGCTGCTTGGGGGACCCTGTTCTAAAGGGACGCGTGGGCTGTGGCTCTGACTCCCACTCAGAGCACAGAGCCTGATGCACAAGTAACGCTCCATCATTTGCCGTGAGCCAACTGCACTGTGCCACGTTCTCCTTGGGGAGGGGGCCGCTCACCGAGAAGGCAGGCAGAGGGGGCTGGCCTGTGAGCGGGAGGCTGGGCCTGCAGGGTGCAGGGGGTGCATGGGGTGGCCCGCCGCGCTGCTCCCGTGCTGCTGGGGTGGCTGGCTGTGCTCATGACAGTGCTCAGCCCACACACTCGGAGAGCCTGCAGGGCAGACGGCCGGCCTCTTAGGCCTCGAAGGCAGGCCAGTAAAAATAGAGATGGGGAAAAGCGTAAAGGAAGAACAGTAAACACGAGAACTTGACGCGTAAGCAAAGTTGATTTGATTGCAGAGTGACTGCCACGAGGCTGTAATTCTATATGAATGTTTAAGCTAAGCTTTTCAGACTGTAACCATGATACTGTAATATCTTCATTGCAGAGAAATTTAGATATTCAGAAAAGCAGCCAAAAGATAAAAATCACTCATAATCCACCACCCAAAATTGGTGTGGTCATTCCTCTGGATTTTTTTTTTTTTTTGCTTGAATACATGTGTTGTTATTGAATATACAATAGGAGGTCTTCATCCTCTGTGTTTAGGAATAGGCTGGGCCGAGTCCTTCCCCTGTTGCCCAGGGGCCTGCGGTCAGGCAAGTTATTACAATGAGGACCTCAGAGGGGTAAGAGATAGGCCTGCTCCCCTGGGCCCTGAGTGGCTGGGGGCGTGTGCTCCACCCTGCGCCTGTGTGAGCCCTGGCTGGAGGCCGGAGGCCAGAGGCCAGCACTTACTGTCAACCTCAGAACTATTTCTTGGCGGCCCCTGGCTGGCTTCCTGCGCTCGGTCCTGAGATGACACCGCTGGCCCAGCCTGTGCCCACAGGGACGCAGCTTGCTTTGGCTGATCTTGGCTTTGGCCTCCTGGCCACTGATGTGACTGTCCCACATTCAGATTTGCTGCAAGTAGGGTTTGGGTGGGTTCAAGGACATCCTCTAGATTGTGCTGACGGCAGATGGAGTGTGGGGGGGGGGGTGTGGGTGTGAGTGGCTGTGTCCAAGCAAATGTAAGTTATAGGTACTGGTTCTCCCCTCTCCCTACTGAGGTCCCCTCCTGTTCCCACTAATAGAAATGAGACCAGGATCCCACGCACAAGACCTGGGGCCCCCAGGATAACCCAACTTCAGAACAGGGGAGCATCTGGATGTGGCAACTGACCATGGGGTCAGATCCAGCTTTGTGGCCCCACTTCAGCCAAAGCCCACGCATCAGTTTCAACACCCCCAAACCCCACTTGACCAAACTACCACTTGTCCTGGTGCCTGGGCCACGACTGAACCTAGGTGGTGCCCTGGTAACAGTCAAGGGATCACAGGATTGAGGGAATCAGTGTTCTGGGCTAGAGAGGCAGGCTGTGCTCAACAGTGGGGGTCTCAAAACTGTGATGGATTCTCCCAGAATCCTTTCTGCACACCTCTGCTAGAGGATCACAGAGATCCTCTTGGCATGTCCGGTGACAGGACCCATTGACTCGCTCATCAGCCAGACTCAGAATGATAAGAATTTTCCCGTGCTTATCTAAGTGTGCTTCTGGGGACCCTCCACCCCGAGGCCCTGGTTCTTGCCCCCTGGAGGAGCCCTCAGCAGAGGGGACAGCTGTGCACACAGTGGCAGCCGTCCAGCCACCCAGGAGCAGACTGCCTCGGGAGCCAGAGAGTCAGGACTGTGAGAGATGTGCGGGGAACCAGACACTCCGTTGCCAGCTCTGCCCGCAGTGTGGTGGAGCAGAGGCAGGTGAGGGCCAAGAGGCCAGAAGCCTGCGGGACCAGGGCAAGCAGCATCTTCACCCTGCAGGGTCTCCCAGAGAACTGCTAAAACCAGGGGTGGGAGACCCACTTCCTCCCACTGGGTTTTTGGCCATCCCTGGTAATGAAGAAATTTCAGGACTCAGGAGACCTATAGGGAAAAGAGCCTCTGTCCCTTTATTCTCTGCAAAACAATGTTAAATGACTGAGATTTTATCGTATTTGTTTCAGCCTTCTAATTAGGAGTTAATTTTTTTCCCCATAAGTCTCGACACATTTTAACCCTTCCCCTTCTTTTGAGGACAGGGATTCTGGTGACAACGGGACAGTGGCTTCAAGGTGTCTGGCCCCTTTTGTCACCCTTAGGGTAGAAATAATTGGTGGGTGTGGTGTTTGAGAGCACAACCCTTTGCTTCAATTAAGCGTTTCCTGGGCAGGTCTCTTCCTGTTCTTTTGACACAACATTAAACAGCACGAAATTTCCAGTTGTGATTTCTCATTTCAAATTTGCAAGCTCTCTATCTATGTGTTACACCTACTTTTGCAGTAACATAAAATGTAGCCTTGAGGGATAGGAAGGGCTGATGTTGGTGAGGCTTCAGAACAACAGCTACAATGTTTGGCTGGTTATTTCCACCCCTTTCCTCCTGTCCCCAAAACAGAATGAAAACATTAAGGCAGCAAAGGAGCTTCAGTTCCAGAGAGTGATCTGACCACAGCCCGCCTGGAACGCGACTGAAATCTGACTGGGGATGGGCTGATGTCAGACACCATTTGCCCAACATAAAAAGGGACATAAAAAACTCAGAGAAGAAAGGGTCAATCCTGCTCAAGAGAGGGGCGATGATTTTAATGGGCAGCAAGTCTCTAGACTTTAGAGCATTGTCAGGCAATAAAATGCCTAACTCATCATTCACTCTGAAGAATCTCAGAGGGGAGAAGGCAGCACTCATTAATGAACGGCATTAGTTAGGAGACAGGCTGGCTATGACAACAAAGGGACGGACCGTAGGATACAGTGGCCCAGACCACAGAGACGCAGTGTCATGTTGGTGTGATGGTTACAAGGGGCTGTACCATGGTCAAGACTCGGGGAAGGGAACCCCCAATTTCTGTGCATTGGGATCATAATCCAGAGGTGGGTGGGTGGGTGGTAGTTCTGCTTTGTGACCCCTCAGACCTGCTGTGGCCCACAGCCACATCTATGCCGTCAAAGTCAGGAGGAGAGGGAGGAGGAAAACTTTGTCTTTCGGTGGAGGTCAGCTTGGAATTAGACACAAGGCTTCTGCTTGTCCAAGAGGCCCAGACGGAGTCACAGAGCTACATGAACGATGGAGAAAAGCAGACACCAGCTGGAACAGCGGTGTCTCTTCTGCAACAGAAAGAGGATGGAGGATGAGACTGAGGGGTCAGGGGACCATCACCATCTGTCACCATGGCCCAAGGCAGCCAAGGAGCAGACAGACCCTAGAGTCACTCGGGGACAGGCCTGAGCCGGGGGTGACACCGTGCACCTAAGAGCAGAGGTAAGGAGCCGTGACTGGTCATAGTCCCGACGGTGGGAAGCAGGGACCCACCGTGGAAATAGGGCAGCAGGCGACCAGCTGGCACGGTGGGGTGGGGCAGACAGAAGAGACGGCCAAGGACGAAGTAGACAAGCCTTCGAGATGTTTAATAATAGAGGAGGCAGCTGTCACTGTGGTTAGGGTGTGGCTCTGCTGAGGGAGCTAAATCAAATCGTATCTTCTTACGCAGAAGGTGGAATGTTCGGGAGGGAAGAGCAATGCGGGGGCTTCACTGAGGGTCCAGGCAGTGCTCCCCTCGGGCCGGGGCATCTGCAGGGGTCTCTCCACTGCCTCTTCAGCACGAAACAAATCTTGCCCCTTTCTCCAGCTGAGCGTCTCAAACTGCTGGCTACATCCTACTTTGCGTCCATGACTGACGTGTCCCGGATGTTAAAATACAGTGCAGGGCAGTGCGACAGGTTAGAAACACAGGTTGCTGCTTTGGGCTGATGAGTTTGTGTTGAGGGAGTTTGAGGGTTCCAGTCTTCAGTAGAGTCATCAGAGGAAAACATACCAAACACACCAGATGGATGCAGCCCCTTGGCCATTTAGCTCCCACGTGGGCGAAGCTGAAGCAGCAGGGTCTCCCCGAGAGCAGTAGGGTCTCCCCGAGAGCAGCAGGGTCTCCCCGAGACACGCAGTGCCCGACAGGCAGGGCCATGCCCTTGCGCTCTGCTTTCCCTGCTGCTCCTGCCTGTGCCCCGCAATGTGCACTAAACAAGCAACACTCAGACTCAGAGCTGTGTCAAGGGGGCCATCGTCTTTCCTCTGGCCGAGGGTGACCGTGGCCAGCCTCCCCCAGCCTCCCCACCTCTGCCAGTGCAGGGCTCTTCCTGTGTCGGGACCTGTGGCTCCCCAGCTGCAGGGAGAGTGAGGTACTGCCTCCCGCGGGGCCAGGGACGGCTCTTCTGCCTTCTCCGAGCCTCCGTTCTGCGATTCTTCATTCAAAGCGGAGCGGGTGCTGGAGAGGGGTGTGCCAGCTCCCTGCCAGCTCGAGGTACCCCAGCTCTTTCTTAGGCTGAACTGCTTGTCCCCCGGACGCTCTTGGATACTTGAGTTTGCAGCCTCGTCCTCCTGCCCTGTGCTACACGAGGCCTCCTCCTGCATGCGTGTGGCCCTCGGGGGCAGCCATTCTTAGGGTTCCGATTTGCTACAGGGTAGAAAGCAGGCGGCCGAGCAGGTCCACCATCTTCCTAGTGGCCTATTGCTGCTGCAGGACTCGCTCCGAAGATAGTGAGCAGCTCACAGCAACCCACGTTCATTATCTTCTGGCGTTTGTGGGTCAGGGGTCCGGGACCGGTCAAGGCTGGAGCTGCGACCTCACCTGAGGCTCCAGGTCCTCATCTCATGCTTGAGGTAGCTGGTGGCAGTCGGTCCGGGGTGGCCGCAGGGCTTGCTTTCTTGCTGGTCCCCACCAGGGTCATTGCCTTGGAGGCTGCCCGCCAGGGCCAGTCACGTGGCCCCTGCACCACGGGGCGGTTTGCCTCCTCAAGAGCACAGGAGCGCACCTGCTGAGGTTGATAGTATAGGTTCACCTGGAACTCGCCATCCCAGTGACCTCCAAGTTAACTTATAAGGGACCTCAAGTGTGTGTGCAAATCCCGCCCCCCCCCCCCCCCCCCCCATAAATCAGAGAGGATTTGCCACTGGGCCTGTCTACATTCAGGGCTCGAGGGTGAACTCCATGGAGGGTGATTGTGAACACAGATAGCAATTAGGGGAGGGTGATCTTAGAATTCTTCTTACCACAGCTGTAGAAGTGTTACAGGGCCCCCCAATGTGAATTGGGTTGCCCGTCTGTGGGTCCTCACCCGCGTGCTTATGATTCAACCGTATTATGGACACACTCAAAAAGGTTCAATAATGGATTTATTTACAAGGAGAAAGGTAAAGGAATAACCCAGGGAAAAAGGGAGAGAAGCACGAGTTAACTAGGATGTCCTACCAGTTCTGCTGACTTGGACTCCACTGGCATGCTGAAAACCCATCTAGAGCCAAAACAACCAACCGGTTTTATCCCAACCTGGTTGCTCAGCTCCGCCCTCACGTCCCAGGGTGCTTCTCCCTGTTACTGATGGGATTAGTAGTTCCAGTATCTGGCGTGGGGGCGGAGTCCACGAAGCCTGTACCTGTTACAAAAGCAGGGGTTTCCGCACATGGAGATCGTTAGGCACTCTCCAGGCTTGTTAGTAGGGACTGTGTGTGCGTCTGTGGTGACCTGAGGGGGCATCACTCGCTAAATAGAACAGACTTGACTTAGTACCACCCTGACTGCCAGGTCGGCCTAGCCACCCTGAGGGCCAGTCCGCATGCCTAAATGTTAAATCAGAACAGCATTTAAGAAGCGGACTTAAAATGCCGAAACAACAACCACACACAACCCCCCAGCTGCAGTCCACCAGCGTGTTCTGGGTCCGGGAGGACCAAATCCACTTGAAGCCAACAACGAACTTGGTCTCACCTTGGTCACTCTTAGTACAAACTCGTTGCAGGGAGAAGAGAGCACATCAGCGGTGGTGGTGTGGGGGGATGGGAGGGCGGCAGGGTGGGTGAGCCCAGAGGGGCATCAGCCCCGGGGCCCCCGCCAGACATGGTGTTTATCCTGGAGAGAGGCTCCAGCCTTGCAATGTGATTCCGTGAGAGCGCCTCACATTTGTAATGCAATGCCTTCAAATTGCTCCCCAAATTATACTTCTGTGAAGAGTACACACTAATAATGCCCCACAAGGGCAGAGAAAAATGTATTGCAATTGGTTCCATTGAATAATGTCATATTTCAATAATGCCAGCAAGAATGTTGTATTATTAAAATACCACCGCAGTTTTAGACAGCAGTGTTAAAGCCACCATGAGCTGGCATTAAGATCTGAGAATAACAAATACTGGGTTTTCTTAGCGCTATGGTGGGGCAAAAATTCCTCAGTCCACTTAAGCATTCAGAGAATAGACGGGCACTACAGGGAGGGATGACTGGGGTGGGAAAGCACGTGGCTGTTGTTCAAGCCATGGAAGTCTCAGCTTCCCTCTAAGTCATCTACACGGTACAGCAAGGGGGCTGAGCAATTAGACAGAGAATGTGGATAGTGGCGCGGGCCAGGTTACTGACTCAGGCTCCGGAATGCCTCCCTTTGCTGGAATTGCCAGGCTTCGTGGGTGCAGCAGCTGGTGCTTTTACCCCCTTCATGGCGGTCACTTCTGTAGAACTGACTGGTGTCCAGGGGGCCATGCATCACATCAAGTTTGATGTGGGGCTGTTTCTGATGCTCCCGCCATGTGCCCCACAGACTCCCGGACTGCAGACCTCTTCTCGCTCACTCCCGACCCCGACCTGGTTCTTAGGTGACCTGGCTATCTTGTTAGTGACCCGATGTTCCTTGTGCTTCTTGATGAAGGCAACTAATCTATTTAAGGCCTTCCTGACTTACTCCCAGGAGAGGCCTAGGGGATGCCAAGATGTTCTCACTGAGCTCCTCTGATTTCAGGGGAGGGAAATGCACCAAAAGAAGAGGAAGATTTTGAAGAGGGAAAGTGAAGTGCAGAGCTGTATTCTTGCTCTTTCCAAGAGTGGGTAGCACAGCCAGGCCTTAGGAAGCCCTGAAGCCAGAACAGGTCCTCCCCTGGGGCTGTACATGTTGCCATGCCAGTGGGTGACTGTGTCCTGCCTGTAAGGCATGTGCTTCTCTGCAGGTCTGCCTCAGACTCTTGCCTCAGACTCTTTCTCCCCCAATGGGGAAAATGGCCTCTAACTGTAGCTTTGCAGGACCCACCTGTAGGAGGATTCAAACCGACCCATGAGAGACCCCGGGTCCTCCTTCCAAGCTGTAAGGGAGCTGGATCAACCTACCTCAAGCCCCACCAGAATCTCTCCTACTATTTTTCTCTTTCCTGTCAGTCTCTTCTGCGTTAAACTTTGCATTGTTTCAATACTGCAACGCAAATAAGGTGGAATGGGAACAGGATCAGAAAATGTCACCCTTTGGAACTGAAGCCTCAGAGACCTGACATCCATGACTGAGATTAGCCATCTGCTGGAGAGATGACTTGAGGTGCAGTGCAGATAAGCTTAGAGAGTCTCCCCAAACTCATCATGAAGATGTAGTCTGACTGCAATTTATCAGGGATAAATAGCAATCATGGAAACAGTGTCACATCGATGACAGAAATGAGCAGCTGCTCTGCTTGGGAACACAAATAAAAATACAGGCTGAGTGGGCAAGACCACGGGTCTCTGGGCCTGTCCAGAGGAACTGAGGTTTCCATCTGCCCCAGGGTCTTCTGGTCCAGTTAGTGGGTGCCAATCATTCAGGCAGAGGGTCATCATAACGTGATGCAATCAACCAATGGCATCTTTCTGTGTCCTGTTCTCTGACCTTGCTTGAGTTGGTAATTTGGTTTTTCAAAACAACTTTCCACTTCAGAAAAAAACTACTCAGTAGCTGTCAGCCTGTCTCGGGAGTTTGATTATCCTGAATCCATCATCCAGAACTTGGATGAACTCACAGAATTGAGTTCCTCAGCCCTGAGAGTTGAAGACCTTGGTGATCTTGTCAAGGTGCCAGCCAATGGAAAGCTACTTGTTCGAATAACGCCACAGAGGAGTCCTCCGAGCCAAAGAGGAACACAGAAACCCTGCAACATCCAACCGCAGCCCAGAGACCTTCGTTTCTCCAAACCTACCAGCAAGCTCAGTGGAGAGAGTTCCCAGTCAGGTGGGGAGCAGGTGGCCTGGCCCTACGCCAGAGACCTGTGAAGATCCGAATCGTTCGGGTGACCCAATGGAGGTGTTTGCTGCTTCTGCCTGTAAATACAACAGGAGCAGATGAAAGAACTCCACCACGAAAAGGTGGCAGAACTGGCACTTTGCCTTCTGGTGACCAGGCTGGACATTCTGATGAGCGCTGGCTGCTAAGTTTCCTCCCCTTCTGCTGCTCCTGCCTGCAGACACCGTCTGCTCGGGCTGCTGTGCCCAGACAGGCACAGCCTGGGTGACCTGAACAGCAGGCATCTGTGTGCCCACCTTTCTGCCTCCTGGGGAGTCCAAGATCAAGGGGCTGGCCATTGTGGGGGGTTTTCTTGCCTACAGAAGCCTCCTTTCCATCTTCATGAGGGTGGGAGAGGGGAGAGGCTCTTCTCTCTTTCTGTCTTCTTTAGAGCATTCATCCCAGCATACCACCGGATTATCTCCCAAAGTTCCCATTTCTAAATACATTGGGGGTGAGTGTTCCCACAGGGGAATTGTAGGGAACACAGACATTTAGTTCACATAGCTCCTGGCCCAGGAGCTGTGGCGAAGAACAGAGCTAGCGGCTCAGCAAAATGGAGCCCCGTGTCCACTATGTCCCTTTCGGGCAGTGGCTCTGGGGAAGAACAGCTCACAGAACAGCACCGGATGGAGCTGATCTGGTCTGTCGTGACGATGCCGAGAGTGAAGGTGCTTACTGTGGCCCAGAGACCAAGCCCTGCTCAAGCCCTCCACGTGCTGAGGAGACCCTAGCCAGTCGTTCACACATGACGGGGGTTCCTCTCCGCAGTGGTTTGAGGTGGGTGAGGTTCACCACACCCTACGACCTTGCTGCACTGATGAGCACCACGCATAAAACAGGGCAACCCTTTCCTAAAAGCTACACTGTACCCCAGAAGTTGTCCCTTAAGTGGGCCAACCATCACCTGGATAATTCATTAAGGCAACGGGAACAATACCGGGAAGCAGAACTGGCTTTCCAGCGGCTGCCAGTAGCCGGGCCCATCTCGATGCATCACGGGCTACTTAGGGAGAAGGTCTTGCGGGTACCTAAGCCAACAGCGACAGGCTATTTGTAGCCTCTTCCCATAAAGGTGGGGGATGTCTCTAGAATATTTTGACAGTCTACGAACTTCTCTGCCTCTGCCGCTCTCTCTCTGACCACATTTAGTACTCACCCTTAGGTTCCACACAGTTGTAGCCACATTCGTGGGGGGGGGGGGGGCGGGAGGTGGAGGGCTCCGGTTCTGTAACTCCCAAACTAACCAGTCAGCCAAGCCAGAGGTCAAGAGATGGTGCTGGCCAGTGTCTGACAAGTAGAGGAGGAACCCTGGTTCCTGATGGCCCTGAACCCCGGTCTGGGTGAACCTCCAGCCCTTATGACTTGTGAGGTGACTTGGACAAGACACATTTTCTAAACCTGTTTCCTCAACTCTCCAATTGTGTGAAGCTTAATAGTAACTTCTGCAAAATTTCCTGACACATACAAATAGCACAGTAACTGCCAGCTATTATTACCAGGCTTCTTCTCGCTGCGCTGCTCAGTAGGCGAGCAGATGCCTTGGTGGGGACTCCATGGCCGGTCGTTGACAGTCCTTTTAAGGAAGCGACTGGGTCGCCAGGCCTCTCCTTTGCTACTAAGATCCTGCTGGTGTCTGTTTTAGCAAAGGGCCTCGTAGGGCCAGACCAGACAGGACCCACTTTAGGAAGAAAAATGACAAGCTGAACAGGTAGCTAGAACATATCCAAGCAGTAGAAGATGCAGGCGGGAGCCCATCTAAGAGCTGGACTTGGGGGCTGACCTGGACAGCATGGTCAGGCCTATAGGTAACAAAGATGAATCTGAACTGTTAAATGGGTCAAGATGGACCCATGAGGAATAGGGGCGTGGAGGAGCTGGAGATGAATTCTGAACAAATTTTCTTTTTCCGTGTACAAGTGAAGGGTAGGGCAGGGTTGGTGTCTGGGTGAGGTAACATGCTGTCTAAATTTTCCAAGCCAACCCCCAAGCAGAGCTCCTTGGCTCTGTCCCCAAGAGAACATTCTAGCTAAAACCTAAATTGCTTGTTTATTAGCAAATATGAATAATGTACAAATTAAACCACCTGCTCCTGTTGAATTAATTTAGGTTATACCGGGGCTGGCTCAGAGTGGCGGATGGTTAGTTAACACAATCATGCAAATTAACACAGCCTGACTCTAGGCAGACCCCCACTGTCCGAAGCAGGGCCCTAAGGGAAACCAGGCAGCAGACCTATGAGAAAGCAGTAATTTTGCTTTCCCTCTCCGGGCGGTTTTCAGTTACTGTCCTGCGGTCTTTGGAGGACACTACCCAGTACCTTTCTCTTAGTGGAATGATGGCGGAAGCAGAGAACAACATGCGGGCAAGAATACCTTAACGCTTGGAGTCTGGGCCGTGCCCCTCTGGTGGCTGTTGGTGGTTTTTGTGTCTCTCCCGGGCCTGTCTGGGCCGTGGGTCCTTACCTCTAAGAGACAGGAATCGTTCCCCATCAGGTGGCTTGTATGATGTTGCCAAGAAGAGACCACCTGGACCTCCACGGCTGAGGGGGGCTTCCAGGACTCAAGAGGCAGGGACAGGACAGGACACTTTTCCTTGGTAGCCACAGGCCAGCTGGTCTCAGCTCAGTAGGAAAATGAAGAACCTGAGTCTTTTGGGAACGGGCTTAGACCCCTACTGCCCCCCGCTTCTTCCCCCAGGGTTCATCTCACCAAGACAGGCACCTCGTTGGCCAGTTTTCGCCAGTGCCCCTCTGCTGGGCTGAGTTTGTGCCAAGCCACCTGGGCTGGGCCACCCTCATGAACAGCCTGTGCCAGCTGGGGTGCTCACCCTCGGTCTACTCAGCTGTGTCCCGGGAAGCCGCTGGTGTGCTAATTCCAAGTTAGAGACGCGAGAAGGTGGTGCTTTAGAAAAACACTCTTCAGAAGGGGATGGAAGGTGGGCAGGCCCTTCAGCTCCTGGGGAGGGCGGCAGGTGGCCAGTGAGGACCCTGGTTAACTCCAGCTGGGCAAGGCAAGGCGGGTGGTGAGAATGCAGAGCAGGCACGCCAGCCCCCACTTTTCTCACCTTTGTTCCTGCCTCCTTGTGAAATCTGGAAGCCCACTCAAGATCCCGTCTGCCCTGCCCCACTTCGGTCATAAGGGGGTGGTCGGTGGGAGGAGGCAGGAGAACTCAGGGGGTCAGTTCAGAAAGGGCGAGTTCCGGCCACTGCAGAGAGGCTGCTGCCTGTGCCGGCGTGTCCACTGGTGCCCCGGCACCTTGGGCCACTCTCTCAGGTGGGTCGAACGCCGCTATCGAGAGCACCGACGAGGGCAGAAGGCAGCTGCCAGGAGCAGACATCTGGGACTTTCCTCTGGGGTGGGCTGGCTGTTGCTCGGCCACAATGGAAGGAGAGGGCACATGGAGACGTCAAAGAGGCCTGCTGAAGTCTGGGCTTGAATGAGGCACCACTCCTGGGGCCAGCTGAGACGCTTTGAGACCTTTCTGAGCCTTAGTTTCTGCATCTATTAAATGAGAGTAATCTCACACAGCAAGATTACAACGAATACAAATGTGACCATAGGAGCATCTTGCAAGGCTAAAAGGCTGTGCAAATGGGTTGTTTCAAATCACTACTTTAACAGTGTGGTTTTGCCCAATGTGACAGAAAGTTTTTTAAAGATGCAATACTGGAATGCTGTCCTAAAAGGAAAAAAGATTAAATTAAAAAGAAAATTATTTATTTTTGCATAGAAGAACTGAAAAGGTACAGGGGGTAAGAGGATTCACCAGAGACAGAGTGGAGAGCAGAACAGGTCAATCTACTGAAACACATTGCTGAGGGGAGCAGCGGGGAGACAGGAGAAGTCTGCTGTGCCATGTGGGTCAGCTCCCTGGCCTGGGATCGAACTCAGGCCATAGCAGTAATGGTACTGAGACTTAAACTCTTGGCCACTGGGGTGGCCTAATTAAAATTTCTAAAACAGGACCCTACCTGGTGGCGCAGCAGGTTAAAGCACAGCACTAGGAAGCTAAAGCCACTTCAGCATGAGTTCATTCCCTGCCCCGGAGGAGACCCATATGGCATGGCAGACCTCTCCTGGCCTGCCCCCTGCACCCCTCAGCAGTGTGCTTCATCGATTTGCCTGTTCTGCTCCCCACTCTGTCTCTGGTGAAGCCTCTCACCACCCCTGCACCTCTGGCTTGTACCCCAGTTCTAATATGCACAAATAAATAAATAAATAAATATCAAGCCCTGTGGGAAGAAGTTACTTCAGCCTCCATTGGTAGTTGGCTGCTGGGGATTTCCTTCAGGCACCCTAACTGACAACAGTTACTGACATCAGAACTTTGTTTTAAAGTTTGCATCGCATTCCCTGCAGGTTGTTGCATGTTACACAGAACATATGGTAGATTGTATGTAGCGTTCATTAATTTCTGCTAACCACCTTGAAGAGGGATGGTTACAGGAACAGCTGTGAATCTCGATATTGTGCAACCATGCCATGTGTGTAAACAAGCGCACCGTCTAATTTAGAGTTGACATATAAAAATTGGTGATGGTTGTCACAGCAGAATATCAGTGGAGGCAAAATGATTTTTTAAACACTCTTCTGAAATGTTCTGCCCTTTCTCGTGGGTAATTTGTCTGTCATTTCCTGATGTTCCACTGCCCAAGTGGCTCTGTGAGCGGCATCGGGACTGAATTTCCCCACAGGCGGAGACGCAGAACAATAATCCTCTGTGCAAACAGCTGCTTTGTTACGCTTGAGGTAAAAATTGTATTGATGGGCAATGTATCCTCAGAAAATTCTCCAGTTTTATTGAGAGAAATCGCGATGATCTGTGTTGCCCAAGCCGCTCTCTGAGGAGGTAAAGTGCAGGGTAGGCAAGTTGGCCAAGGTGGGCAGGTGAGCTGGCCATGGTGGCCTTCGCAGTTACCGTGGACAAAGTGGTTGTGACAACACAGGAGTCCGGGAACAAGGTGTCAGCAGACTTGACTTCTTCTAAGGCTCTCTCCTCAGGCTGTTGCTCTTTGTCATCTCTCTGGTCCTCACGTGGTCCTAGGATGCCTGCCAGTATTCTAATCTTTACTTAAAAGGACATTAGTCACCTTGGGTCAGGTTCACCTGACTGGCCTCTCTTTAAGTACTTCTTTAAAGATCTATCTCCAAATACAATTACTTTCTGAGGTAACTTCAACATATGAATTCAGAATAAATAGAATCTTTCTCATACCAGTGAGAAAATTTGTTCTTGGTACAGGGCATCCATCAGCAGATGGAAACCTTTTTGTCCAGGGTTTTTTGTTTTACTGCTTTTTCCCTATAGACAATTTTCATACTCATTTCTTAATTTCCAAAACCAGCTCTGTGTTTTTGCTGAGGTAGATTCTGGTTTGATAGAAGAGAGTACCTCTGGCCTGAAGACCAAAAGGAGGTCAATGTGTGGCCCCAATTTATTCACATGAAAGAGGGTCTGGACAAGGAGGCCTCTTGTGATAGAGAGACAATAACTTCAGCCCACACTTAGCCCCCAGGTTGCCTCGGCCCTAGGATTGAATGGAGGTGCCCAACGGCTGCTCAGACTTTCCGTGGTAATGGAAATGTCCTGTCTTTGCAGGGCGATAGAGTGGCCACTAGCCACTGTGGTCATCAAGCACTTGAACATGACTAGAGGAAGTTACGTGCTGAACTTTTATTTTCCTTAATTTTAAGTGATCTAAATATATTTAAATAGCCATGTGGGGTTAATTTCTGCCACATGGGAGAGCACAGTGCAAGGCCAAGGGTCAACAAAGCTCCTCTGGTATTTGTGGGACCCAGCAGGATTGGGACATGGAACCCCCACCCCTACACACCTCTGCTGTGGATCTGCACGGCTTCTGGAGGAAGATGAAATGCAACATTGACTGGGCTCTCACTCTCAGCCTTTAGCTCCAACTTGGGGAGCCCTCAGAAAGCTAGCAGCAGGTTTACTGCTTTGCATACAAAACTCTCCAAGGGGCCGGATGAGTGTAGATAGGAATGTTCCTTAGCTACAGAGTAAAGGGTTCTTACTCAGAAATGTGCCTCTCTGGAAATATTAACCTGGTTGACAGGCTAAAAACAATTTGAGGTCCATTGTGGCTTCCTTTGCAAATATGCTCTGAGAACTCAAGTTAGAGGGCTCCGTTGGAATAGGGTGTGGAGAAGGTAGGCAGGACCCACAGGCCTGTTGGTTTTGAGCAATGG
This sequence comes from Condylura cristata, assembly GCF_000260355.1. Classification (NCBI taxonomy): domain Eukaryota; kingdom Metazoa; phylum Chordata; class Mammalia; order Eulipotyphla; family Talpidae; genus Condylura; species Condylura cristata. The sequence goes on along the minus strand of NW_004567119.1, from coordinate 11,483,484 downwards.
GCTAGTGATAGCCACGCTGGGAGTGCTCAGCATCTTTGGCAAAGAAAGTCACTCAGTCACTCGGGCTCACTCCTCAGAGCTTACGTGAGTAGCAATGGAGTCCTGCCATTTTTATTTGTTATTTTATGGAGGTAAGCAGGGTGGGAGCGCCTGAGACAATGAAGGTAGCCATTACCCTTCATCGGGCTAAGTATATAATTTCCCCAGTGATCCTCTGAGTAATAACAAAAACTTATGTGAGGTACATGTAGTGTTATATTCCCCGGGGCTTAATATGGCTCTCAGTAAAATTGATTTTCTGAAATCTTGCAATATACCTCATCAAACTAAATGAAACCTGCACTGGTTTTATAAGAAGCGATTGGATTCCGGGTGATAAATTAACCCTCACCATCAAAGAGGCACTGGATAATAGGCTGGTTCATTTCAGCCCCCACAGATGCCATCCAGGATTTTAATTTTTCTTCAGGTCCTTATTTAATTCCCTCTGGGGTTGGGACAAGCTTGCCCCCAACGGAGCCATTGAGGGCTTGGCAGGTGTGGCCAGAAATCGTTTCTCCCAAGATGGTGATTGAGTTCAGTTTCCACATGAAGGAAGGTTGAGAGAGGACGTGGAGGACAGAGCACAGAGGGGAAGCCACACGGGAATTCTGGGCCTTGACGGTGTGGCTTTGTGAGTGGCAAGAATAGGGCTTTGTCTAAGGGAAGGATCTCTTTGCCCCTCTGGGACCCCACACCTAAAAGGATCATAGGGTTATGTGCGGAGCAGTGGGAGACTTGGCTCCCTCTGACCTGCTTTGTGGACTTTATATACTTTATATATAGATCAAAATATAAATGTGTGTTTGTCTCCTTGTGTATAACCCTTGAGATGTGGCTGAGAATGATTTATGTGCCTGAGAGGAAATGACGCACCATCTGAAACTGAACTTTCTCTCTGTTAAATATATCTGTTCATTGCCCCTCAGTCACCACAAGGGGCCATCTTCCTTCAGAAGGGAGAAGTAAGGTTGATTGGGCTTTGATTCAACTCATCCCTAGGACATGGATTCCTAAGGAAAGAGCTTGAGAGAAACTACTCAGAGTAAATCCTGGGGAAGGACTCTGGTCTTCACTGTGAAGTAACAAGTTCCATTAGGTGGAGAGAGTTACATGCACATTTCTAGAAGAACCATTTTTCATGACAATTGAAATTCAAATAACATTATGTATCCTGTACCCAGGGTAATCAATAGCAAAATTACTTATGTAGAAAAATACCCTAGATGCAAGCATTTTATTGCTGAAACCCCAGCTCTGTTTGGTGGGGTTGGTTTGGCAATAGCCCTCTGAAGTAACAGTAAATCGCATGCCAGCCTCCCTCTCTAGCTCCATCACAGCTCAGAGCAGATTCATCTCTGGCCCCACTCCCTTCCCTCTTTGTCTAAGATCCTGTCCAGCTTAATAAGTCTGGCAAAAAACAGAGAGCTGACAACATCCTCCAAGCAGACTGTGGTATCTTGTTTACATAGGAGTAATCCTTTCAGGGAGAAGAACTAAAGAGAGGGAGAGAAAAAGAGAGTAGGACTTGTGAAAGATTTAGGGAAAGGGGATCAGAGAAATGTGAGGAATGCCTTCTGTTTGGGAGGAAAGTGAAAGTCAATGTTTCTCAGCCTGAGAGGCCAAATTATTTATCTGATAGAACAGACTCAATGGGGCCATGAATAAAGTTCCCTAGGAATACAAGAGTAGTAACTTTAAGAGTAATTCAGTATCACAAAGGAGAATCTTGAAAATAATGGATCAATTTTTATTTTCAATGATTAATCATACAATATGGACTTCACAAAATACTTTTTTAGCTGTGTTATTCAAATTTATGTTTTCTTTATTAAAATAATAAGCAGATTCTCACATGTGGATGTACCTATCTAACTTCTTTCCTATTTATCTCAGTTCTTCTCTATTGCTAGAAGGTGTGTATCAAGGGTGCATAATAAATGTGCACTGCATAATACACACATCATTGTTCAGTGGAAGGCTTCAAGGGAGCAGACGGTGACAGGGCAGGTGTTGGTAGAGGGCTGAGCCCAGCCCAGGTTCAGGTAGAAGGCTGAGCCCAGCCCTCTGATGTCACACCTCAGGCCACCAGGCCAGGCTCTCCCTTCCCTGTATATCTCCACGTGGGCCACTCTCCGCAACAGGCTTCTGGACAATGACTGTTTGCTGTTGACTCTGACCTTGACAAGACCTGGAACATGACCTTGACCTTTGGAGCCCTTGTTAGGTTTGATGTAGGTTCTAGACTCACTTGAATGCCTTCATCTTTCATTTCACTTTTAACATAGAGGCCTGGATCTAGTATGCCTGGGAGCTGGAGTAGCTGGGATCTCTCATCTTTTTTTCTTTCTTTTCTGACCTCAGTATTCTAAGCATACTAAGATATATTTGTGTGTGTGTGTGTGTGTGTGTGTGTGTGTGTGTGTGTGTGTGTGTGAGAGAGAGAGAGAGAGAGAGAGAGAGAGAGAGAGGTTGTGACTACATCAGAGAAAGAATAGTTCCTCCATACTGCAACCTCTGTCTGTTTGTCAAGGACACCTTCAAAGGGATTCCAGCCCTTTGGAAGCATCCTAAAATGTTCATTTTTAATTAGTTTCTACTTTCTTCATATTGCAGCAATTAATCCTGCTTCCTAACTTTCATCTCTATAAATAAAGGTATTTAACAGAATTGTAGGGTATTTATATCCTCTGCACCTTCTGTTCTATCTTGCAAAAGCACATTATTCCAGGAGATGCGTGCTCTGACCTTACTCCAGAAGGTGCGAAAGAAGCAAGTTTCCTATCACTAAATGACTTCTCAAGAGTTGAATTTCTAACTCAGGATATGGCCCTCGATTTGGCCAGTGGGGTTATTTTTTGGGTCTCTATGTCTCATACTTAAATTGCCCAAAGACCTTGATGACATCAGCTTCACACTGAAGTGAAAGGAGGGAGGAAGCCCAAGGGGAGCCCACTGCTGCCACATGACTGTGGGGCTCAGAGTTTTTAAAAAAAAGTCATCTCTCCCCCAAATATGCAACTGCCATCTTCAGAACTAAGGCAGTAGAGGAGACTTATCCAAAAAAGCAGTGAACAAACATTTCAAATTTTACAGATTCCATCCACAAACTTGCATGTTTGTTGACTGACTGTGAAGGGCCTCTGGTCAGAAAACACCTTTTCTTATGCGGTGATACAACCCTATTTTAGTTTCTAATCTGAGTCATATGTCTACACTACTGTGCTCTTAGTGTCACGGAACTGGAATGTGGGGTGGAGTGGAGGAGAGGGAGAGAGTATGGAGCACTGACCTCGTCCGCGTCGGGGCCGCTGTCCTTGGTCCTGAACACGAATCTCCTCTCCTGTTCAGTTGCTTCTAGGAATTCTAGCTAAGGCCAAGGGAAAAGCTGGGCTCTCTGAGAATAAGAGAACATGCAAGAGCTCTAACTGTGGGATGGGAAGGAGGATATTTCCCTATCATGATAAAGAGGCTTTATTTGGACCTACGTGGTGGTTTGTTTGTTTAAAAGATACTGTCTTTGAGGGGAAAGGTCAGTTCCTGCCCTGCTACTACTAAAGGAACATGGCTGTAGCTTATGCTTTCCAGTGTGGTTTCTGTTGTATAATATCTGGCTGATCGCCTGTATATTTGACAGTTACAAATAGTTTTTCCTCCATGTGAGGGGGCCACATGCTTCTGTCCCTCTTCTGATTCTATCAGCCCGATTCAGTGCTACCAAGTCGTGCTTTACCATCACTCACCAGAGTGGTGTTTGTCAGCCACAACCATTCCTACTTTACTTTAAGGATTCACCTAAAATCTCAGCCTCACCATCTACCTCTTGTGACATACACAGGCCACTCTCCTCTTTGTCCCTGCAAGATCCCCCCCCAGGAGCTCATAGGATTTTCCATCTTACCACAATTCAACCCACAATCTCTTGGCCTTGGACTGGGTTCAGTGCGGAGGAGAGAACCCAAGAATAGCATTTGGCAGTTTTATGCCAAGGCTGACAACGTGAGTAGGTTTCTAAGGGCTGTGTCTTTTCAGATGGAAACCAAACTCAGGATGTGTTTAATTCCTTGGCAGGCTTTCTCCACCTTGACTTTCCCATGCAAGGAGGTGTCAGAAGTCTGTTTACAATGATTGTGTAATGTAAAGGCAAGTTATTTTGTTGCTATGTTTATTCCTGGTTAATTGAGAAAATTATTCCATTTAGCCAAGAGTAAAACCTCTGAGATTTTTCTTCTCATTTCTCTGCATGTCTTGGGAAACAGGCAGCAGTAAACAATCAGGCCCTATTTTACTTCTAGTTAAATGAATTATCATAATAATAATTACCAGTTAAAACATCTGGTTTGGCACTGCTCAACACAGGGACTTCTCAGTGCAAGATTTGATCTTTAGTCTGGATTCTTCTTCTTCTTTGTCTGCCTTCCCGGCTCTGTAGACTGACCTCCTTACTATTTGAACACATGATCTGTGCAGGTAAATGCTGCTTTGCTTTCAAATTTGGATGGACTGTCCCCTAGGAGACTTTTTCTTGTTGTCACACATAAAACCATTCGCATGTCTTTATTGCTTGCTTAATTTTCTATGGAAATTATTTGCATGGAAACAATTTTGTGTCTTGTGCCTGCCCCTGTTGCTGCTTTCAGTGTGAACACATGAGTTGGTGCTCAGTGACTGGAATTCATCACAGTTTGGGGTGCGCAACCTGAATCTGGAGGGGCAGGTGGATAATGTTCTCATCAGGGTGAAGTGTTTCAAAGGTTGTGCTTTATGATATTCCAACAAGCTTAGGTGATTGAGGGAAGGTTTTTAAGATCATGGACCTCAAAACACAATCTGAGGACCACTTCATCAGAGTTGCCTCAGATCATTATTAGATTCTGAGGTCATAGCATAAATGTGATGGGACTTCGTGGCATCTGTATTTTGAACAAGTCTTCCAGGTTATTTTTATATATGGGTACACTAAAGTTGGAGAACCACAGAGTAATAGTACACAATATAATATTTCATTAGGTAAATAACCTTAGCCTTAAGGCTTTGGACCTGATGTCAGAACTCTGAGCACTTAAGAGATCTGCTTAAGTAACAGTCACATGTATATGTCCTACCACATGGGTGTGTTGCTGGCAGTGAAAGCTCTAGACCTGGTTGGAGCCTTGAGGCTGTCCAGAGGCCCAACTTACCCAGCAGGAAAACTAAGTCAATATGACCAACACAATGAGATGGAGGTCAAGTTCAAAAGATCTGCCATGTCATCAGCAAATGCTTTGCCTTGGTCAGGGCAGTTTTTCCATCTGGGTCTCAGTTTCCAAATCTGTGAAATGGACATATCAGAGTAACTCTGAAGTTTTCATAGTGTTCCTTGGAATCCAGAATAGTCAGGGTCAAGAAGAGGACTGAGTGTGCAGGGTTCAAGGTCTGCATGCCCACTTCAGCTGGAGGCTCAGCTTTGATCTCTTCTGAGCTTCACACTTCCACAATAATATTGGTCTTGAAGGGAGAGTTCTGTTGCTAAAAAAAAATATGAAAACTATTAGGCCAAATCATCTATAATATCCCTGCTAGCAGTGAGATTAAAGTTAATGTTTTAGTGGACTCTAGTCAATTTGCTAAGAAAATATACCTTCTCTTTTAAACTGAGGAGTATGAAAAAACACGCCAACCATTCTGCACGTCAGACCCATCTCAGAAAATGTTAATTTAACATTTGAAAATTTAAAAATAAGTCAAGGATATAGAAGTTCCATTTCCCCCATAGGAATACATTTAAACTTTAGGATGTTTCTATCAAAGAGAAGTTTGGGCTTTTCCAACCCCAAGATATTTTATGAATAGTTAAAGATAATAGATGAATTCATAACACAGCCAGGTATTTCCTCAAAGGAGAGCAGCAGGGGTGATGAAGTCTGAAGTATTTGAGCAGGTTGACATTAATGACTAATATTGGGTTTTGAAGTATATGTGTATTTTAATTTTCTGTGTGGGCTCTCTTCCATATTAATAATGGACAATTTATAGTTGATTAGTCTTTGAAAAGATCCAGTTAATACTGGTTTTCCCCACTCACAGGTGGGCTGGAGAACTTCACTGTGACCAGCAGGCAAAGCAGAGGCTTGGGCTACATCCTGCCCCTCCAGGGAGGATTGAGAGAACCAGAAAGTGCTCCCATCTTCTGCTCCACTTTCACCCATCTGAGAACTGAGGGAAAGATTTGTAGCTGAGTAAATCCTCTCTCATGTTATGGATCCTTTGAAAGTTCATGGGCTCTTGACCCAATGACTTAAACAACGGACACGTATTTCTCACAGTCCTGAAGGCGAGAAGGCAAGGTCAAGGCATTGGTGTGGCCTCCCACAGCCTTGCTCTAGGCGTGCAGAGGCCTCTCTCACTGCGTTCACATGGTCTCTGTGTTGCAGTCAGCTCTCCCTTAAAGGACACCAGTCAGATGATGGGCCCCCCAAATACATAAATAAAAATGGTGAAAATAAAATCATAAAAATTATATAAATAAAATGACTAAAAATTAAGTAAATAAAAATGTGATCTTTAATTATCTTTTTGATAGTTCTATCTCCAAGTATGGAGGAGTGATAGGTATTAGAGAACTTTAAGCTGTGCTGAATAATCACTAAGTATTATTATCATAATTCAGTTATTACTTTAATATCATTGCATTATACAACAACAGCAGTGTGAGCGCACTATATTTTTATTGCTATTGTGGTTATCATTTGTACCAGGTTGCCATTAGTTAGGTTACATTTTGCCCCTCTGGAACACTGGCCTCCAGTACTGCACAGAACCACCCATTCTGGCTCAAGCCTGTGCTAACAGCGGGGAGCCTGGGTCCTGGGCTTCCCCAGCTGCTGGCTCTGTAAACTCTCCACACCCCTATGCCATTTACTTCTCTCCATTGAGTAGAAGGTATTTCACGATGAGATCGTCTGAACTGCATTTTGAGGTGGGGGTGCAGCTCATGAGAATTCCTTTTAGAGAAATCAGATAGATAATAATGGTTTTGCCAGGATGACGGTTGTAACAGTGGGACAGTGCGATGCCTTTTGATACACAAGGCAAGGAGAAAACAGCCCCAAACAGTGGGAAATTAGGCAAAGTGCCTGCTGCGCAGTCCCCGGAGCTCAGTAGGGCTGCAGAAGGCAAAAAACACCCAGCTGGAGGTCACTGCACTCCCTGCAAGAGCAGAGCTTTCTGGGGCGGCCCGCCCTGAACCCATGCCACAACCCGGGTGACTGATTAGTACAAAGAGACAAGCTGAACACGGGGCTGCAGTCCCAGACATTTTGCTTTTAATATTTAAAGAAGTCTGAACTAGACCTTCCCTCCTGTGTCATAATAACTCGGGAGCAGGAGAGCGAAGGCAGCATCAGACACCTGCAGAGTCTGGCAAGTCAGCGTTAGTGACCTTCACGCCTCCTGTCCGTCCAGACATGCGTGCCAGCCCCCTTTCAACCCTGATTCAGGGGTATCTGCTTGGGTGTGAGTAGGGGCGACTGAGCTCCGACTGGTTTCATTAGCGGTCAGTGTCTCCAAAACTGTTTCACTGTTGTGACACATGGAGAAAATGGTATAGTGGCGTCCACCAGGTATGTTAATGCGGACCCAGTGTAGAGAATCGGGACTGCGCTGGTTATTGAGATGGCTGACACAGCAGTTGGGCAAAGGAGTGTTTGAATGGAGAAGCTGGTGTGGGCGCCCCCAGGCTGGAAAGAGACCTGGGGTGGTGAATCCTGGGCTTGAAGAGGGTCTGGAGGGCTGGGACTGGTCCTCCGGGCAGGGCTTGCTGATCAGTAGCCAAGGAGCTTGGCAAGAAACAAGGCCAGAGAATCTGCTTCCAGGGAGAGCAGGCCCTGGCTGCCACTGGTCCTTGTAAGATGCCTCCAGGTGGGTGCAAACTGGAACTCACCACCCTGCGGAGTGAGGAGTCAGCGCAAGACCATGGCTGACAGAGCAGCCAGAGAGACGGGCAGGAACAAATCTTCTCTTCCTCTTCCTGACTTCAGGCTCCCTGATGAGCCTCTGTTAGAATCTTCCAGAGAAACATATTTGCAGCTCCCCGGCACCAGCACCCCAGAGCAGCGTACGGAGTTGGGCTTTGGAGCCGCGAGGCACTCGCTGAGAGTTGGCGACCCACATGGTCCTGGCCATTGGGTCCCACGCTTCCATCCCTCAGGACCCAGGGTCAAATCCCAGGCCCCATACAGCCCACCTGGCATTAGACCCTTTGGAAAGTCTGGTGCAGAGACTCAGCTGTCAGCAAACAGCACAGCGTGGTTTGTGGGGACAGAGTGCGGTGAGGGAAGAAAGGGACAATGTGGTGGGCGGCAAGACAAGGGGAGCATCCGCAGGGCCCAGTCGAGGACCTAGGGTCCCGGTGCCCCGATGAGGGCCCTGGACTGCATGGCCAGAGTGGACAGCAGCTTCCCTCCTGTGGAGCTACCCGAGCCAGGGGCAAGCTACTTAACCTCCCGAGCTCCCTGGAGCTGCTGGGAGGATTAAGTGCCATAATCCAGGTAAAGTGCTTAGCTCGGTGCTTGTCACGGGGTGAGCACTCAGTATTAGTCCTGCTATCGGAAAATTCGTGGAACTCATTCATTCACTTCCCTGGTGATAGTGATGGCTGAGCGGGTGATGACTCGTTTTCTCCTCCTAACATTCTGTGCTAACCAGACCCTGCCTGGGACACAGTGTGGCCTGTCCGGGCCAGATAGGTAAGCCCTGCTGCCTTGCGAATCTGGTGGGGGGATGAGCTCACCCAAGGTCATTTCGTCCACAGGGATCACCTCTCCCAGTAAACGACGGCGTGGCTCGGCCCGTGTGACAAAGTCAGCTCCCTGTTGGCTCGGAGCTCAATTTTCCATGTGGCGGGGATCAGCACAATGTCCCTTGTTCGCGAACAGCAATGCCAGGGCTGGCAGCACCCACCAGGCTCCAGATCACCGTCCTGGGTGCTGTGGGCACCACCCACATAGGCTGTTCCATCTGGGGCTGGCTTGGTGGTTCAGCTCGTGAGGCGCTAGTATTTCAGGCACCCCAGTGCCAGGGATCCCCCCTGTGGGGCTGGTGCCATCAAAGCCATTTCCAGCTGTGAGCACACGTCGACATTTATCTCACAGCCCAGCCCTGTGCCCTGCTCCCTGCAGTTTCTGTCCTTAGACTTCAAGCTTTACCTTTGGCCTGAACTTTGGCACCTCTAACATTTCATGCTGCCTTGTACCAGCCTTTCTCTCTTCTTTTTTTTTTTTATTTTTTTAAAAGATTTGTTTATTTATTCGTACAGAACGGGGGCACAGGCCAGAGATGTGGAGGGTGAGAGAATTCACCAGGAACAGAGTGGGGAGCACAACAGGCAGATCGACAAGGTACACTGCTGAGGGGAGCAGCGGGCGGGTCAGGAGAGGTCTGCCTCGCCATGTGGTCTCCTCCCGGGCAGGCGGGGATCGAACTCATGCGGAAGTGGCTTTAGCTTCTCAGTGCAGTGCTTTAACCCGCTGCGCCACCAGGGAGGGCCCCCTTTCTCTCTTCTTGACCTGGCTCTCCTGGATCTGTGCAGTCGCTCTGACTAGGCTAATGTGGTGTGTGTGTGTGTGTGTGTGTGCACCAGATGGACATGATCCTCCCGGATGATGTCAAAGCACCTAACAAGCCATCCCTAAACATACCGTGCTTATGTCCCAGGTGTAGACCTTGAAATATTAATAGTTTCTACGTGGAGAGGGGCAAGGGGTTCATGATGAAATCATTCAGAAAACAGCGGGTTAACAAGCTAAGTCATCCCTGAGCTGGCAAGGTGCTGGTTTGAGCTGGAGAACCTCCAGGACCCAGAGCCCAGAGTCGTGTTCCGGCGTTATGTAATCATCCACTCACTGCGGAAGGAATTGTGTTTGGGAGTTTGGGGCTGGAAATATTGCTAGACTAGGCTTTGAATTTCTCTGTGATCTCTCTTTCTAAGCAAAAAGTGTTTGGGGGAAAAATATGTATCAAGTCACTATCATTTTCGTGAGAATTTGTGCGATTGATTTTCAAGCACCGGATTTTTCCTTTGCAAGAAATCTCACACAGATCTCTCTACCGTTCTGTCTCTTCTTGTCTGCCTGGGTTTGACCTGTATTTTCTGTAACAGAGAAGAATTGGGGGGACCGGTTGGAGACACGGATCCTGAAACACCCCAACAACCTTCCGTTTTATTGTGTTCCCTCAACTGACGCCAGCTGCGTCATCTCTCCGGAGTAGGGCTGCTCTGTCACGTTGGTGCTCCAGGGCAGGGCTCCTTCTCCTCACCAAGCCACGGGATGAAGTGTGTAATTTTCTTTTGTATTGCTTTTGCTCTAACACCTTGGAGCACTGTTGACCCAGAAAGATGGCATCACCCAGGCTAGGAGATACTACTAACCAGCCCAGCCTACAAGCAGGCCCTCAAGTATACACCAAACAGCCCAGAGCCCACCCTCAGCCCCCTCCTGCTTCAGACCCTCAGCCTTGAGGCTACTATTGACACGCCCTTGTGCCCCAAGACGAGGTCCAAGACAACGAGGGGTGTGCCTCGTGTGTTGGGGTCCGCTGCACTGACTCAGACTGCTGACCCTAAACCTGTCCCCTGGCCTTCCCATTCCACCCACGGTGCTCTCTGCCTTCTGAGGGGCCCTGGAGCTTCCCCACATGGCCCCCCCACCGGCCCAAATGCCCCTTCCCCTTGGGGTCAGTGAGTATAGCAAACCAGCTTTCAGTGGCAGTTGTGTGCTGAGCTGGTCATATGATACTCGAATAATAATTAAATGTATATTTTAAAACAGGACAGAGCCCCCAGGAATTGCCTGCCTTTCTGGAAGGACACAGAAGGGCTCTGATGTTTGAACAGATGGAGGCCTGCAGAATTTGTCCTGGTGGTAGAAACTTGCTGTGTGTTTAGAGCCTGGTATTTTCCATCCTTGGAGATTGACTCCCTGGGGGAGGCCCTGTCGTCACCACTCCAGGCCCCAAAGGAACACTCCTGCTCAGGCCGAACTCCAACAAAACCACAATCCCTTTCATCCCCTTTCATGCCACTCTGACAGAATGAGATTTTCAAAGGGAAACCGCGTTCAGAAATAAGGGAAATGCACCAAGGAGGCAAAAACCAAAAGTCCAGTGTGTGTGTGTGTGTGTGTGTGTGTGTGTACTGGTGTGTGTGTGTGTGTACAGGAATAAAAATGAAAAAAAAAAGGCCCTCCCTGGTGGCGCAGCGGGTTGAGGCACAGCACTGAGGCACAGCACTGAGAAGCTAAAGCCAGTTCTGCATGAGTTCGATCCCCGCCCGCCCCGGAGGTGACCACATGACGAGGCAGACCTCTCCTGACCTGCCTGCTGCTCCTCTCAGCGGTGTACTTTGTCGATCTGCCTGTTCTGCTCCCCACTCTGTCCGTGGTGAAGCCTCTCGCCGCCCCTGGGCCTCTGGCCTGTACCCCAGTTCTGTATGCACAAATAAGTAAATCTTTAAAAAAAAAAATTAAAAAAACGAAGGTACAAAGGAAGGGGGAGAAGAAGAAAGGAGGGAGCGAAGAAGGGAGGAAGGGAGGAAGGAAAGAGGGAAGGAAGAAGGGAGGAGGGAAGGAGGGAAGGAGGGAGGGAGGGAGAGAAAGCAATAGGAGCAACTGAAGCCCTGGGCTGGGCTGTGGCCGCCTGGCTGTGCTCCAGTCCGATCCTTTCAGTCTGGGGCAGATGAGCTGTTTGTGGTGACAGTGAATCTCCCCTTGCACAAGTGTCTCATGCTGCAGCCCTCTGCCCCCTCCCATTACATTATTGATTTTTTTTTAAAAACAGCCTCATTATGGGGTCCATTTGGCAGTAACTTCCACCTCTTTGGATGGAGTTCAAAGCCAACCAGTGCTGCACTCAGATATTTCCCTGGAATGAAACCCTCTGCCCGGGCCGCAGCCTGACTTAGCTCTGAGGCCACAGCCCCTCCTTTGGCTCAAGAAGCCGGGAACCTGCAGGATCCCTCTGCCTCGGCCCCTCCTCCCTGTCCACTGGCTCTCTGCCCCCGATGATGTAGTTTTGCTTCTTTGAGGGCTGAATCTTCTCGTTCTCCTGGGCATGACAGCCCCGCTCCTGCTTGTTTGGACTCTGGAAGACTGTGCCATGAAGTTGGCTCCAACTTGGTCTGTGCTCCCAGAACACTGCTGAATGGACCGCTGGCCTGATGATCTGGAAGGGACATGGGTAGAGGCAGTGCAGTTGGGGGCTATTTGCTGAGCCTGGTAAACAAACACCATCTTTGTAATAGAAATGGAATTTAAAGTACAAGTAGAACAGGGTAGAAGGGTGAAGGACCCTTGCGAAGACAAATCAACGAGGTTTGCTGAGGTGATGTGACCCCATTAATAACTACAACAAATACCCTTTCTACCACTAAAATATTTACTGAGCAGCAACTATGCATTGGGCGCCATTTCCAGGCACTGGGAATAGATCGGTAAATAAAATAGACAAAAATCTCTGTCCTCATGGGGCCGATGTTCTAATGGGAGAGAGAGACGGGCATTAAACATAACAAATAAGCAGATTAATTAGTCCATGAGAAGCTGGGGATTGCTAATGAGAACTGGGAGGGCTGCAGAGGGGTGAGAGCTGCCGGAGGGTGTGAGCTAAAACCTCAGAGGCGGCCAGTGCGGTTTCATGAGATGAGAGTGAGTAGACACCGAAGGAAGCCAGGGCCATGCAGATGGGGGAGTACGAGCAGAGAATTCGTGAGCAGCCAGAGAAGAAGCCAGGAGGCAAGCGCCATCAGAAAGCACAGGGTGGTGGCCCTCCCTGGTGGCGCAGCGGGTTAAAGCACAGCACTGAGAAGCTGAAGCCTCTTTCGCATGAGTTCGATCCCCACCCCCGAGGTGACCACATGGCGTGGCAGACCTCTCCTGACCCGCCCTCTGCTCCCTCAGCAGTGTACTTCGTGGATCTGCCTGTTCTGCTCCCCACTCTGTCTCTGGTGAATCCTCTCATCGCCCCTGCTCCTCTGGCCTGTACCCCAGTTCTGTATGCATAAATAAATCTTTAAAAAAAAAAGAAACAAACAAAAAAAGCACTGAGTGTGGTCCCACATCCCGGAGGGCCCCAGGCTAGGGGTACGGTGGGCTTTTACTCTGAGCAGGATGGGGGGCCACTGCCAGTTAGGAACAGACAAATGATACGATTCAACTTCTATTTGCAAAGAACTGTGCCTTCAGCTTCCTGAACACGCAAGAGGGTGCCCGGAAGGGCATTGGACACACGCGGTATTTTCCAGTCTTCACAGCTTTGCAGAAAGCTTTTCTTATTACTGTCTGAATTTTATGAAGTGAGGAAACCACAAAACGTGCCCCAAGACAGCTAGTAAATCAGGGGGCTGTTGCTGAGCCCCCTCTTTCTGAACTCTCAATCTGGAGTTGCCACCACCTCCTGAGGGGCCGTAGGGTAGATTTGCTTCCTCTTGTGCCCACACAACTGTCCTATCTGTTCTGCTTCTGAAAGAAACTAGTCTGTAGTCGCATCGTCTCTACCAGGGTCCCTCCTGGATCACCAGGTCAGGGTTCCATTCAGCAATGTTCGGGAAGCACAGACCCACCGGTAACATGCACATGTTGATTATAAAGATGCTCACCTGAAACCTCTATGATGTCACAAACCAATGTTACTTTAATACAACATTAAAATATAAAATAAGAATTTATTACCAAGGAGAAGACAGCACACCTACCCCATTGGGGTAGGAGGCCCTAGAAGTGGAACAGGGCAGGAGACCATCTAAGTTGTGCTATGTCAGACTCAGGTGAGACTCTTCCAAGGACCATCAAACACGAGAAGACAACTATTCCTAAGAATGTGGTAGAGTCCCTGCCAGAGCACGCTGTGAGGCGAGGCCAGCTGTCCACACAGGCCGCTGCACCGAAGCCTGCTCTGGACTCCGAAGGAATAGCAGGATGCTGCTGCAGAAGTTTCTGTGGAGCATGTGTGACCTTAACTTTCACCTGGGCTTTATTCCAAGTGCAAGCTGTCATCCCAGAGTCCAGGAATGCCTCCGGCTTTGGTGACTAAGTGCCTGGCGACAGGACAGATCTCAGTCCCCATGGAGCCCCATTCTCGACAGGTCATCCTGGAAGGGTGTCAAGTATGGTCAACTTCTGTCTACACAGATTCAATTCTGGTCCACACTACACTGAAGAATGGAGCAAACACAGCACAATGACCTTTTTTTTTTTTTTGGCAACTGCATCTTTCAGAAGCAGAAGGTGATGAGGACATGAGAGGTTTTGAGTGAGTCTGGGAAAAACTGGAATCCTGGAGCAAAAGGAACAGAGGAACATGGGAGGGTAGTGAGTGGTGATGAGGTGAGTGACTTAGTGACTGTGACGGCAGACCTTGCCACCTCTGTGAACTCAAGCATTAGTGGGGTTAAAAAGAAGACAGTTCCTTCACAATAACCAGACCAATTATTCCTTTATTCAGCAAGTGAATTTTCTTTCAATGATGATTTGCTTGGAAGTAGGGTAGAGATGAACACAGTCTGGCTTATATTTTCCAGGAGTTTGGAGTTTGGAGTAGAGCTGTTTGAGGCTTTCTGAGGTTGAAAATATCTACTTCTATACTATCTGTCTGTGATCATTGAGAACTTGATAAATGGCAAGTGTAACTAAGGTTTGATTTTAAATTTTATTTAATTTTGATTAATTCAAATTTAAATGTAAGCAGCCAAAGCTGCAGTAAGTCCTCATATAGCAATAATCACCCTAAATGTAAATGGACTAAACTCAACAATCAAAAGGCAGGGAGTGCTGGATGGAGTAAATTTAAGTAGTCACAGTTTGAGAGTGGCTGCTGGGCTGGCCAGGATTAGAGGGTGTGTCAATCAGGATGCTTTTGTCTGTCACAGAAAACACTTTCAAAATACTAAGCAGCCCAGAGATGGGGTGACCTGGGTTGATTCCATAACAAGAGTCTTCAAGGGCTCAGGTATTATCCATCTTGCCTTCACACCTTCTACAGCACATTACCTTTCAAAGTTTGTTCTCTAATGGCCATGAGAACTTTGTAAAATACTCTTTGCACACAACAGCATCTGCGTGCAATTTGTTCCTTGTTTCTCTTGCAAAGAACAAGTGCTTCTTTGGAGCTCCACCCCACTCCTGCCCCAGCATTTCCTTTCCTGCCTCCTTGACAAGACTTCTCTCACATGTTGGTTCTGTCCTGGCTACATGACTGAATTACAGTGACTTGATGGAAGGAGATGGCTCACCCTCTGAGGTGGAGAAAGCTCAGTCTCTGAGGCACATGTCTGCTGACACTGAGCCAAGCTGGGCTGGAAAGGTCTCCAGGGATGTTAGTGGGCAAATCTGGCCTGGTGGAGATTCTAACATGTATACAAAACTAACACACACAAACTCTAAGGGCCTTAGGAGATAGGGGTAAACTGACATGAGGGAGTGAAAAGGAGGGAGCAACAATGTCTTCCTAGAAGAGTGAGAGAAAGTATCATCAAAAAGATAACTTTTGCAAAGACTCTTTAAAAATAAGATTAAAAATAGTCATTTGACACAAGCTTGGTCTAGCTAAGCGCTGCCAGTAGGTGAGTGGGCTTTCCACACTTCGCTAGTACATATGAAGTTCTTCACACTGCCATGCCTTTCAAGAGATGACAGTATCGTCCCCAAGGCTTTTCCAAGCTATATTCTCTATCTTCACGCTCACTTATTTCTCTGAAGCGATGGAGAGCAGCTCTGTTGCACCAGCTTCAAAATATATCCCTCATTTCTTGCTCTGTAGTCACCATGTGTTTATCTATACATCCACCTACTCATATATTCAATCCTTTGGTGCTACTTCCTTCTCTTTGGAGAATAGACAGAAGAAGATCAGCAACTAAGAGGCCGGAAGCATGAGACAAGATGCACAGACATGGACACAGACACTATCCCAAGACAGTACCCTCTGAGGCCCCAGTGACGGAAAGCTCTGCACCCAGAAGGTAGCAGTTGCTGCTAATGGGTAGGAGGCCACAGTCATGGAACTCAATTACACTAAGGACCTGATGAATTTTTCAAGAGTCAGGCAAGTTGTAGTAAAGGAAAACCATTAGCAACAACAGCAAGGATGGATGTCTGCCCCAAGACACTCTCCCTAAGCCCTTCCTGTTTCAACCTTGCTGATGACTCTGCTCTCCCACTGGTCAGAGTCCAGGAGTGGGGCTCACCCTCCCAGGAGGCAGTTCTATGCACTTACACATCCTCTCCAGGGAAACCGGCCAAGGAAATAGCCATGTTCTTGCTTCAGCCTTTATCCCCTGAGCCCCTCACACACCAGGTTGGAAGCTAAAGGATTTTCCAACCATTCACCAAGATATATGAGAGAAAATGGGGTTCATAAAGGTCACCTACTTAATGTGAAACATTTTCCCACCTACGTCATACACTGGCACACATTCACACATGCTCACAAGAGCTTCTGCCATCAAGGTTTTCAAAGGATTGCTCCCCTCAGCCATTGCTTTTTCTGCCCATTCACTAAATTTTTCTGGGCAAACATAGATGACTGAAAAAGAAGAGTTAAGTGGTCTGATGTTGGGGGGTGAATAGAGTGTGAGAAAAGCTATAATGCCAACACAATGTTGAGAGTCTTCTAATTTTTAGCCAATTGTTTAAAAGACGACAGACGGTAATGTTTATGAGATGTATAATTCAAGGCAAGTCTGTCTAGATAGAGAGGATAAAGCATCTTTAACTTGGCTAACAAATGCTGAGCTGCATTCAGATAAATAAAACCAGCAAAATCCAAGGCACATAATTATAACATCGGAAAGATGGAAAACAAGCTCTCCTCTCTTTTTAAAAGAATAAGATGTATTTGAATAAGGACTGGGAATTTTTGTTCCCTTCACTGCTCATCTGTTATCTTATCAGCCACAGGTGAAGGCAGAAAAAGTCCAAATTTTGAATATTTGACCTTTGTCTACTCTTTCCAAGGTTATGATGGATGCAAATTTTTCCAGTTCTCCCAACTTTTGTTTGGAGCCAAATAATGCGATCTTTGTTTCATTAATATTTAAGAGTAATTTAGATTGTGCCAGATGATCTTAAAGCTCATTTAAATCAGCTTGAAGATAATATTAAGCTTTCTTCCAGCATAATCTACTACCATAAATGATAGTGTCATCTGCATATAAATGATGGGCTGCATATGATAATGAATAGCAAAGATTATCAATATAGAATGGCAACAGCATTTGGTTTCAGATAAATCTTTCAAGGATCCATTATTCTGTTTTCAGAGTTTAAAATGTATTGTTTTCATCCAAATCTCCTAGAGAAAACACAAGAGGTATTCACAAGATGAATCTTTTATTGTGTTAAAAAGGGGAGGGAAAATGTCCACAAATTATACACACATTGTTTTATAAATACAATAATTAGAGCTTGCCCAGACCATTACTTTATTGGCTTGAACGACTGTCTCCTGGCAATCGCTGCAGCTTCCCTTTTTTCTTCCTTCTTCTCCTTCTTCCTCGTCTTCGTGTCCCTCCTCCACACTCCTGGTAACAACAAACACTTCTAAATAACTGTTTCCCTTGAGACTGGCTTGAACCCTTAGCCACGCAGCCAGAGGTCTATGGAATCTTGTCCTTGCTACCTTCTGGGGGACATCATTTCATTCCCTAAAAACTTTTGGTTTTAATAAATCACAGCTTCCCTTTTTGTTAATGTAAATTCCCTTCCTTGTATCTTTTATTGGAGCAAAATTAAAACTTCAGATAACGATGTCTCAAATATGAACTGCACGAATTAAATTAAGGACATATTTTTTCTTTTAAGGCAAGTTAAGGCAAAAAAAAAATACTATTTTTAAGGCAAAGGGAAAAAGCCATAATGAACAAGAACAACATAGACCAAAAATATCTGTGCGGGTGCTGGCCACGTGTGACGTAGGAGAGAAGCCTGTGGTGCTGACCCCACCATTTTATTTTCTTAAACTCCCCCCTCCCCACCATGTTATGCAAGATAACGGTTATTCTTCCTGTCCTTCCATCTCTCTGTTGTTCCTTTGATCCAAAACTACCTATTTGCATCTGAACATCTGCTGATTTCAGATTTGTGTGATAATTTGAAAAATACCAATGCTTAAAGGAACACTGGGGCTTCCGGCTGCTCTCTCACCATTCTTTCATCGTCGCTGCTCTTTATGGAGGTGGAAAGTGACCATTGAGAGTTAAAATGCCTAATCTTAAGACAGAGGGGTGTAAGCCAGGAGGGGGGAAACACTGGAAGGTGCTAAGGTGCCCACTTTTGAACACCAAAGATTTGAGGTCTCCCCAAGACCAGACTGCTCCCAAACCTATTAAAGCAGAATCTCTGGTGAGGGACCTAGACAGCTGAGCTTTTAAAGATTGCCACGTGATTCCAGTTCAGGCTTCTGATTGTTACCTGTGGTTTTTTACACAGCAGACTTGCATGATCCCAGTCTAACACTCTCCAGTTAGGTATGAAGAGTAGAAGCTACTAGAGGTTACTAAAGGTGGGTGGGCAAATCAGGTTAAAAAGGGCCAGTTACAGGGTGGAGGATAAAGCTGGCTCTTAGTGTTGAATATAAGGTAGTATGACTGATACTGACTTACAATAAGGCACACCTGAAACTGATTTACAATGCAATAGTCTCCTTAAAAAAAAAAAAAAAAAAGACCACACCAACACAAAACCTGGAAAGCGAGGGATGGACTTCCAAAGGAAAGTGGTCTTGCTAGTCAGTTCACACATGAATTCCCAGAGAAGTTTCCTTGAATCTTTCTCTTTAGGTTCCAGTGATATCTGCTATTCAAGGTATATTAGTTATCTACTCCTTCAAAACAAATTACCCCATGCATAGTGACTTAACACAACCAACATGTATTATCCCATACTTTCTGCGGGTCAGGACTGAGGGTGCAGCTTAGCTGGGTGGTTTGGTTTGGGAGGCAGGAGGCCAGATGTTGGCCTGAGTCTCGGTCATCAGAAGGCTCATCTGGGCTGGAGAAGCCACTTCCAAGATGGCGCCCCCACATGCTGTGAGCAGGGAGCCTCAGTTTCCTACCACATGGGTCTCCTACAGGGCCATTGAGCATCCTCAGAAAATGGCAGCTGGCTTCCCCTGGAGGGGATGATCTGGGACAGAACAAGGATGAAGCACCATGCGTTTTAAATTCTAATCTTGAATGTCTCCTGGGCATGTCTCTTGCTTCCTACCCTCTCTCATTGGTCCTTCACCCATTTGCCCCAGGAGGCCTTCTAGTTTGTTTCTCTTGTCCGGCTTCAGGGTGGGAGGTCAATCTTCTTTCAGTGCCAGTGTGCTGCTGCTGGGGGACATGTGGTAGGGAGTGAGGATGCTTTGGACAGGAGCGGGGAGGGGAAGTCCGGAGGGCCCAAGCAGTCGCAATCAGCCCTCTCTCTGGGATTCACCTCCTGGGAGCTCATCGAGCTGCGCTGATGCAGGGTTTATCCTCTCGCCAGACTTGAGTGATAATTGTGCAAGGTCTTTGAGCTCTTGGCTTTGCGCTCCGGGGAACTGCAGTAGGATCAGGAGAGGAGGCACTTGTCTACCACATGTGAAACGTGAATTTTAAACTAATTATACATAATTAGCAGCATTTAATTATCCTTAGAGTAGAAGTTTCCAACGTGCATTCTGAGATATCTAAGATGCTGAGGAATCTTTGGGGAATTTTGCAACTGTTTATTTAAAATATTCAAATATCATATGTTTTTAATTATAAACAAATAACATACACCAACTTTTAACAATCAGCACATTAGCTGGTACCTGCCAACCTAATTCTGGGTATGTGTGGCTGAGTATTGGAATAAAACTTTTCCTGTTATGACTATTAACTGAAAAGTTGAGTTTGCAAAGCAAACAGTTTTTCTAAAAAAACTGTTACAGTTCACAGTTGCTCATCTGTGAGACTCAGACTTCCCTCACAACCATACAATCGTAACAGAATACTAAAATAAATTGCATGCTCACACTGACAGGAACTCAGTTTACAATTTACATGTTTAACTTCCCATTTTAAACTTTGCATCGCAAAAATTCTCCATGATGCCCTTACAATAAATAAAAATTATGAAGTAAAACCTAGAACATATTTAATAATAATTTTTTAAGCTTGAGTGTATCAGATGACTTGATTATTACAAATTACAGAAAACTTGATGGCTTAAGCAATAGGAGGCTTTGTCATCTGGCATGGGAAGAAATTCCAGAAATGGTCTCTTTGATGTCTCAACAACATCGTCAGGAACTCAAATCCCTTCCTTTCTGGGTTTTCCTTCCTCAGAGTGTTGTTCTGGCTCCCCCCATCCAAGACATCAAGATGGCTGCCATAGTTCTGAGCATCCCATGCACAAGTAGAAATATCCAAAGGAGAAAAGGACAATTAGTTCTTAGGCGCAACTAATTTTTTCCAGAAGCTCTTGAACAGACCTGTGCTGGCATTTCCTTGTCCAGATTCTGTCTACACCAGTCACGATGAAGAGAAAGCTGCCATCACCGACCTTTCCGGAAGCATAGAGGGAAGAGGTGGGCCCTGGGCATCATTAGCATGAAGTCAGGAGAGGAAGCTGAAGCTTCTGGGGTGAGTGAGGATTCGGGTTCTGGAGATGAGTTTGTTTGGAAAGACTTTTGCTAAAAAAAAGAACAAAAAAAGAACTGTTGGGGAAGATGGGTGGGAGTATTGGGAAGTTTTCCTGGGCCAGCCTCGGGGCTACTGTTGCTACCCAGCCATCTTGCTCATATTGCCCGGTGTTG
This sequence comes from Condylura cristata, assembly GCF_000260355.1. Taxonomy (NCBI): domain Eukaryota; kingdom Metazoa; phylum Chordata; class Mammalia; order Eulipotyphla; family Talpidae; genus Condylura; species Condylura cristata. Next base: position 11,462,649 of record NW_004567119.1, on the reverse strand, counting down.
CTGGGGGGAGTCAAATCATGAACTTCCAAATTAACTGGGGGCTGCACCCCAACCTTGCATGCAGTTGATAAGGCCGGCTGACATCTGTCCAGAGCGAAGCCATTTACGTGGCGGTCGGCCTCGTGAAACTATTCAGTAGTTAATCCTCAACCTGTGAGGTAATCTCAGCTCACTTGGTGAACATCTTGAGTAAAAGGGAGGGGCAGGTCTCATCTTGGACTCACTGAATCAGAAACTCCTGAGGGTGGACCTGGGGGTTAATTGTCCCCCCCCCCACTCCCGCCAAAGCTCCCTGGGTGTTTCTGATATTCCAAAAATGGGTTTGACACGGTTGCAGAGGTGAAGGCAGGGGTTCAGGTATGGGTGGGCTCCTGGTGAAGAAGGTATTCTGACTGTAGGACTAGGCCTCAGTCCTGTGGGACACAACCAGGCGGATGTCTGGGCCATTGCTGTCGGGTGGGACATGGTTGGCAGGTGACAGGCAGTAGGCCGAAGTGGTGGGGGACAGTGCAGGAAGGCGTAGGACAAACAGCAAAGAAACCCAATCAGCGGGACTCTGCTTCTAATTAAACTGAGAAAATCAGAGACCTAAGTGGCTCCAGGGTTAGTCTGGGGGGTTCTCTCCCTGTGGGTAGCTTTTCCTTCTCCAGGTTTTTGACTGAGGAAGACAACTCTACGGACTGAAACCCTCCACCCTTTTTTCACCTGTCTTTTCTGATTTCTTTTCTTTCACCCCTGCGCGCTCTTCCTCACGCCTTCCCTCCGCACCCGCTGTCCTGGCCTCCCTGCCCTCCTGTCCTCACGCAGCTAGCTCCACCGCACTATTCACCCTTCATCACAAAAGAGCAGTCATAAACAACCAGCTTTCACAAGATAGTTTTTTGTCTGCAAGGAAAAAAACAAACTCCAGTCCGTGTAAGCTGCGAAGGAAGCAACCATGTACAATCTTACAAGGAAAAAGGTAGCAGGGGGTTAATTTTGATTTAAATAGAATGCTGATATTAAAGTGAAAAATGCATACCAAGGAGCCGAGACTGGTGCAAAAGATACTTAGATTCTCCAGTTGTGTTCATTCCGTTGCATTGTGCTCTAAGTAAAATGAATCCTAATGTTTTACTGAAATGCTAATGGAAGCTCAGAACAGTGGGAGGATTAAAATGGAAATCCTTGAATTTTATGAATACTAGAAGTTTTGGAGGCATTAAAAAACACTCCTAAAAGCTCTGACAAATTCACTATTATTTCCAGTGAGTTGTGTGCGCCTTGACCAACTGACCACCTCCCTCCTTCCCAGAGTTCCCAGGGCTTCCTCTTCTCCGCTTGCCAGCACCCCCTGGCGTCCTGCTGGCTGGTCCATTCCTGGACTATGGCTTGGTTGCTGCATATCCTGGTGAACAAGGCACGTCCATCACTTTGCCACCAAAGTGAAGCAGCCTTTTCACATATAGAGGGCTAAAGAACTCACAGGATGGCCATCTCATTCACTGAGGAAGAAGTGGGAACCATGTCTAAAAAAAAAAAAAAGAATGTGCCATCATTCCTTTTCAAAAAGTTGTGTATCTATCCTACAGTGGAGTTTTGCTCAACAGCAACAAAAACAAACAATTTTATTGATGCAGACAAATACATGGGCAAATAGCAAACTATTTTGTTGAATTCTATGGAAGCCAGACTCCAAAATGGATGTCTACAATGTAGGATTCCTTTTCTACCACAAACTTTTAATGCAAACTGATCGTATAATGACAAAATTCATATTGTGGTTGTCAGGGAGTGATGGGTGGGAAGACGAAGTGCAAAGGCATAGAAGGGAATTTCAGGAGTGATGAATACGCTGCTAATCTCGGCGGTGATGAAAGTGTCACACATGTAAACATATGTCAAATCTCATCAAATTTACTTTTTCTGTGTGTGTAATTTACTGTGCCCCAATTCTAGGTAAATAAATCTGCACAAAAACAGAAACTGGAAGAAAAGGGGAATTGAATTTACTCCACTGAAATTTTTTAACACAGCAATACTAATCATCTTTCTCTGGGGTAATTTTCCTTTATAGCTTACAGCTATTTTTGCAGGTTTATGTTTCCACACTAACCCCGAAAGTCATGTCAGTGGGTCCTTTCTATTTACCAGACACTTGGGCATAATGAGGCCGTAGAGGCACCGGCTGTGAAGATGCAAAATTAATCTTCTCGGGTTTGCTTGATCCACGCTCAGCTCCTGGTTGTTTCAAGGATTTCAGCAGAGCCAGAATCCGAGGCAGGAGCCTGTCTCTCTGCGCCTCAGCTCTCTTCTGCTGCCCTTTCTGCGCCTGCCAGTGAGTGGCAGCTGTGCATGTAGGGAAGGTGAGGGGGTTCAGGTGGTGGGAGGAGATGGAATCCCTCGGAGAGAAGTTGTACACAGAGATCAAACGCCGAAGCTGGAGAGAAGCATGAAAGAGACATCAGAGCAGGGAGGGGTGAGCGTGAGCCCACAGAGAGGGGGTGCACTGGGGTGGAGGGTTGGGAAGGTGAATTCCCAAGGGCCCTGTGCATCCTCTACGAAGCATTTTGTCTGCAACGACTCAGATCCGCAGGAATAATCCTGCTGGGTGCAGAGCCCAGGACTGACCTCTGAGGGTCTGGGGTTAGGGTAAGGCCTATCCGTTGCTACCCGAACACCAGACAGGCGCAGTGCTCACGGACACGACAGTTTGGAGCTCACCTGAGCTCACCTCGTTCCTCCCTGTGACTGTGACTCCGCAAGATCCATGTATTGAAAATATTTGCTGTCATTTACAGAGTGACCGGGGCCTCACCAGGCCCTTTGAACACGGGATCTATTTCAGTCTGTACCACAGCACTGCAGCGAAGTGTCCGTGGCCCTCACTAGACATGTAGACGTGACATTTGAAACTCAGAGACAGGGTGATGTCCCCAGGGCCATCGACATGCAGCTACTGGACCGAGTGGAGCTATGGCTGACACCATGCTCAGTTCTTTTTCTTCCTGAGCAGAACACTCTCCCTCCCTGCCCCCCGGCCTGCCTGCCTCCCACCCTTTCACCGCTTGGGGAGTCGCGTGCTGCAGGCCAAGCCCTCCCATCCCAACCTGCTAACAGATTGTCAGAAACGACACTAGTGGATAAAGAATTAGGCATCGCCCTCCCACTTTCAGAATGGGAAAGCTGTGTGGGCAGCAGCGCGTGATCTGGAAGCGGCCAGCGGGGTCAAGGGTCTCCAGCAGCCCCGTGATATTGCTGTCCAGTGCTGTAGACGCTGACCTCTGGCCCTTGCCCAAAGCAGCCCTGAGCCATCTCACCCAAGGCGATGGGGTCGAGGCAGGAGGGACGTGGGGGCCCCAGAGCAGCCTCCGTGACAGACGTGAGCACATGCCCCCCGGCTCCCACGGGGCTGAGCAGACGCAGCCCTTGCTAGGGCCCTGGTCTGCCAGGGCCTCTCTGTCCTCTTGAAAAAAGCGAAAGGAGAGGGAGCACAGGACAGAGAAGCAAGAGGAAAGGAAATCTCTCTTGGGAAAGGCAACTGTGACAAATTGAAAGGGTGGAGGAAATAGTCGTGCAGAGGAGAGAAGGAAGAAAAGTCTGCCCAGAGTGAGCCAAAGATGCCGCGGCTGCAGCCCCTGGTCCAGCAAAGCCCATTTGTTTTCTGTAAAAAGAGACGTGTTGTTTTCCTCCCCTCTCTTGGCAAACAATGCCGAAGAAGAATGGTGGCGGAGTTTCCTGAAATGAATAGTGTGCTGGGATGTTCCGAGTGAATGAAATGTGTTCTCGGAGATCTTATCACGTCCCCCACCAGCTTGTTTTTATTTCAAATTGCCTACAACAGGTGCCTGGTCCGGGCAAAGCAGAATGTCATACCTTGAACAGCTGTGCGCCGGGCATGCATGGAAATAGCAGAAAAGGTTCCACGACGCGACTGGCCTCGCGGGCTCGGAGCAGCTCTAGAATTTAAAGCATTTCCTTGTCCTTGAGTTAAATTGGGCCCCGTGGTAAGTGTTCTGTAACTCAATAGGAAGCACTGCTGCAGGGCGGCCCACAGCGGGCCCCGGGGCCGCGCGAGCACCTAGGGGGAACACATGTGCCGGGCCCGGCCCAGCCCAGCCCGCTGCTTCGTGTGTGGGGGCGGGGGGGGGGGCGACTCTTCCCCACTCGTGCGAATGACTCGGCTGCACTTAACGCTGCCAACACCTGCACCCGAGGCTCTTGCTAAAATGCCGCCCAGTTAGGAAATTGTAGTTCATGAGAACTTCTTTAGTTCCACTCTTTTTCTCCTACTCAAGAGGGGTATGAATGCAAGGGAGGACAGTGGTGTCATTCAACCTATCCTAATTTGATAGGAAAGGACATCCCTCGACTTCAGCTCCTCATCTGGGCTGTGTTCATAGAGGTGTCACCATGAGTCTCTATGGCCGAGCACGGCAGCTCGGAACCACTGGTTAAGGCTTTGCCAATTGGGATCAACAAGGGGGGGGGGAGGGAAATGCAAGGGACTATGGTGATGGCACAGGGGTGATTTGGTGATGGGAAAGCCAAGGGGATTGCAACTGAGACGGAAAAATGCACAAAAATATGTAAAAATAAACTTTTATAAAATTAAAAAAATTAATAAAATACAGTGAATTAAAAAAAGACTGCTAAATGGATAAAATGTGTCAGCTCAGCGTGGAGAACACAATCTGTGTGTTCTTTCAGGTATTTTGCCACGCGAGGTTGGAAATGGAACAGAATGCTCTATAGGCGGCTCGCAACGGTCAGGATTCTGAATGCAAGCAACAGAAACATCCTGGCTGATGTCCTCAGGAAAGGAACGCACTACAAGGATGCTCTTCAGCTCCCAGACCTGCCGAGGCTCTGCAGGACCTGCGCTCCGAACGACACCACGCAGCAGGGCCTGGCTGGCCAGGGCTGCTGGGCCCGACAGGAAGCGGGTCACTCGTCTTTCTGCAAACCTGCTGTGGTGAGCACGTGTGCCTTTGGGTGCTTGGGCTTGAGGGGCAGTCCCAGATGAAGGGCCGCGTGGAGACCCAGGGTGGAATCCGGCTGTCTGGTCCACCTCTGTTTCCAGAGCACTTGTTGAGATGAAGTAAAATTGAATTTTAAATTTAGAGGCACTCTTTCCAAGGGCCAACTGCCAGTCACTCTTGCGAATTAATTCTAGTAAATCAAAGTAAACAGAAAGGCAATGAATACTGGACTGTCTAATACCCGTGGTTGTATGCACATCTTACCACCCATTGTCCGATGCCAGCGGCTGGCTGGGTGGCTGGCTGGGTGGCTGACTGGGTGGCTGGCCTCTATGGCCACAGCAGCTTCCCTTTTTCTGATTACTGTGTTCCCGCCATGTCTGTCCAGGTGAACCTGTGACTGACTGATGGTTATTCTCCTATAAGTTTCAAAATGAAACTTTCATCAACCTTTTTTTGGAGGCCGGAGAATTTCCAGAATATTTGCTTCTGTTTTGTGAGCCGCCTCTCTTTGGTGGGGCCTCTCTTTACGGTTGACATAGTCTCAAAGGCCCATTTGTACGGCCTGAGTCCTTGTGAACTGACGAATTACTGCAGCTGCTTGCCCTGTTCATTTCTTCCTGGTCCTTTTCCAGATTCCCAAGTATAAGACCAGAGCGTTGAACGCACTGAAGATGATCCCTCAAGCTGATTCAGCAAGGTGGCCATTGTTAATTTCCAGTCACACAACTGATGTTGGAGCGGTTAGAATGCAGCATGGATTACTTCCCTTGGTCCACGTGCCAAAAAAGTTTTAATCGATTCTGGCAAATCAGATATTTTTATGCCCTTGATTCAGAAAGAATGTTCTTTTAAATCGAAAGGTACAAATTCTCAAGGTGACTGGATTTACAGAACTGAGGGGTGCTTAAAAGTCATGAACTAGATGTCATCCTTTTAAACCTCTGTTGGAAAAATGAGCCTGTCTTCCATCACAGTTATTTTCTTAGGGTAGGAGGGTGTCTTGGTACGTGTGTGTGTGTGTGTGTGTGTTTTAAGTTTCCCTACATGTATTTTCTCCTTCGTTGGTTCAGAAATTATTTTAAAATGGGTTGCAACCTTCAGTTTTTTTAAAAATATAACATCTTAATTATGTTTAAAGGAAGTAGACATGAATTGAAAATTATCTCTGAGTGGGACAGTTATTGGTTATTGACCTTTTCCTTTGCCTGTGGTTTCCAATTTTTCAATAATGGGCATGTATTGCTTTTATAATTAGAAAAAGTATATCCACTACAGGTCATTTTTGCTATCTGGCCATTCTTGCATTCTAGAAAATTTCTCTTCTGCAACACTATGTGCCAAAAATGGCAGTTTATGGGGTAGAGAATCTTATTTAATAATCATCAATACTAATTTTTTTGGAGATTTATTTATGTATACAGACTGAGGTAAAGTTCAGAGGTGCAGGGGTGCAGGGGCGATGAGCGGATTCACCAGAGTCAGAGTGGGGAGCAGAACAGGCAGATGGATGAAGTACACTGCTGAGGGGAGCAGCAAGCGAGACAGGAGAGGTCTGCCGCACCATGTGGGTCACCTCTGGGGTGGGGATCGAATCCCACTGAGTGGCTGTGGCTCACTTGTAGTTCTGCGTCTTAACCCATCGTGCCACCAGGGAGGGCCAATACTAATCTTTTTTTTTTTTTTAAAGATTTATTTATTTATGCATACAGAACTGGGGTACAGGCCAGAGGTGCAGGGGCGGTGAGAGGCTTTACCAGAGACAGAGTGGGGAGCAGAACAGTCAGATCAACGAAGCACACTGCAGAGGGGAGCAGCGGGCGGGCCAGGAGAGGTCTGCCGCGCCATGTGGTCACCTCCGGGGCAGGCGGGAATCGAACTCATGCGGAAGAGGCTTCAGCTTCTCAGTGCTGTGCTTTAACCCGCTGCGCCACCAGGGAGGGCCCTAATCTTTTTTAAAAAAGTATTTAAAGAGTAAGTTTATTAGAAAGAGACAGGAGAGGAAACGACATTTGCAAAGGTGCAAGTGGGCAGAAAGAGCTGCCCCTGAAAGGGACAGGTTTGCAGAGAGAGAGAGACCGGCATGGTTGCAGGCAGGCGGTCTTAGGAGAGAGGCCTCCGCTGAGGGAGGTCAGTGCAGAGAAGTCCCAGCATAGTACAGGTCACGGTCAGGCAGGAGGCTGCTGCCCTGCGAGGGAGCAGGTGGAAAGAAGCATAGTGTCAGGGGAGCAGAGGAGTGGATGACCCAACACTAGTCTTCATGAACCTTAGTGACACAGGTTTACCAAGGTCACGGCCCATCCCTTCTCTTTTGAGGTGTCTCGAAGGTCTTTCATTTCTGACAGGGAATGTTTTCATCAATATTAATGTTTGAATTTGGGATAGAGTTTTTGCACTAATTCATTGTTTTCACTCAGGGCATTATATCTTTGTATCTATTTTATCTTCAATCTCAGTCTGCCCAGGAAAAGTAGGGGACCAGACGCCACCAAAGCCCCACATGCACTAAAGAAAAGAAAGACTTGTTTTCTGGATTGAGTTTTTTGTTGATTTGTTTGTGCAAACGTTGGTAAGATTTTAGTTTTCATTGTGAGAAAACTGCCTGTGATTGCTTCAAAGTGTTAACACATTGGGGAAATGGTGCAGGAACGGACACAGTTTCTGTGTTATCCTGACCTCACTTTAATTTATATGAAAGAAACACATTGTCATTGCCACTGCTCTGACGTCTGCAGTGGATGGAGAGTGTGCCTTGTTTTCTGGGTGAGAAAATGATGGGGACCGAAGGGCTCAGGCGAGACAAGCTCTCTGCAGGGCAGACTCTTGACAAGCTTCTAAGGGGCCAGACAGCTTCTGAGCTCCAGGCCTGCTCCCTCACTAGTGCTCACATGGGGCCTCCAGCCCCCGTGGGAGCTGAGTTCCCGCCACGCTGTACCCACAGGTATGCTGACATCGTTTGTGTCTTCTAAAGGGGGCACAGAGCCACTTCTGATGCTCACACGATGTGCCAGCATGAGTGCCACACCCCATCAGTCTCCAAAAGCCCAGTGGGACCCTCACTGCTCCTTGAGGCAACCCCGGGCTGCGCTAGGGTATTTGGGTGACAGCTTAAACTGCCCAGCAGCCTGCGTTTTCAGGGACCTGAGCCAGGAGTGGGACTCCTGTGGTTAACAGTCACTTTAGCCTCCCCGCCCACGCCCTGGAGCTGGGCAGGAAGGCGGCCCAGAGCAGCAGGTCAACAGATGTCGGGGCTGCGAGGGAGGCCCAGGGGGGAGCAGGAAGGTGGTGGAAAGGGCCGCTCCCCGGATCCCTGGATTCCCCAGGTTCCGTGGGCTTATGCATAGGCCTTGTGCGGGGGAGCTCTGGTCCTCTACACCTGCAAGCCTGGTTTCTGCATTCCTTCCACTTAACTGCCAAGTGGCTAGCTCGTCCTGGAAACGTAACCTTTCATTTGAAGGCCTATACTTTGAGAAATTACTTGTGCATTACCGAGGTCTAGGAAGGTGGCAATAAAAGGAAAGGAGGAGGGGACGGAAGGATGGTGCCGTCCCAGATTAAAAGAAAGGAGTTGGGGGCTGAGGAACCGACGAGGGTACCTCTGTGCCGGGCGGAGCAGAGTCTCTTCCGCCCAGCTGCCCCCAGTCTTGACTTGGCTTAAATTATTCTGCCCTCTTCCAGGTGCCTTGAAAACGTTTGGCCAGTGAGGGAGGCTTATTGGTGCTTTGGGGGTGGGTGAGAGGTGTGGACTGTACCCCTACATCTAGATAGTGTTGTCAACCTACATGGTATTAAAACAAGCAAACAAAAACACAATTAAAGACAAGTTTGGCCAGGACACCTTGGTTGGCTATAGGAGAAATGGGGGATTGAAGAGACCCACTCTTCAGCCAGCAGCGTGGCATGGATTAACAGCACCTCCGGTCCTCCGTGGCTACCCGGTCCGAGGGGAAGAGAGGCTGCTGGAGCTTTCTGCAGCAGAGACCTGTTGGCAAAGCAGAGATCGCCTGGCCCCCGGCCAAGCCCCGTGGAGATGCTGCTTGGGAGAGACGAGTTGTGCGCATTTGTGCAGGCTCTGCTACCTGCAACAAAAATATGCTGAGCCGCAAATTACGGCTTTCAGATGTCACCACTGCCGCCTGACGTGGGGTGTCAGCTGCTTACGTCTTCCTTACTGGGTGTCCGGTGTAGCCATTAGTGTGTGTGAGACAGTTCCGTACCACGCGGGCTCCCGGACACCCCCAGCGACGACGCTCACCGAGGGGTGTTAGGCTGAGCCAAGAGCCTGCTGGTTGCTTGGTGGGTGGGTGGCTGCTTGGCGCTGGTGAGCACCCCTGGGCCGGGCCCCAGCTTGCAGCCGCTGAAAAGAATAGGCTCCCCCACACAGGAACTTGTTCTCTGTGTGGTTTTCTCATCTCCTTTTGCTTCCATGAAGCCTCCTGCAGACCCATCTGCAGGCCCTTCCTCTCCCCCCTCTCTCCTGCTCCTTTTTGAGGTGTAACTCGACCAGCACAGCAATGCCCTGATGGCTCCCTTTCGGTCTCCCAGCCTCGCTCAGATTAATGGAACAGAAGCATGTGCTTGCATCTGATGCCAGGAATCATATCCTGAGTGACCACAGAGACGAGATTAAGCAGAGACGCTGGCCTGGCCCCCGGGGATCCGGTTACAGGAAGAAAGGTTTCTTGACAGCGGCAGGGCTGGCTGGTCTCTCTCCCGAGCCCCCTCCTCCTTTCCCAGGCTGGTTAAGTCCTGGAATATTTGCCGTAAGATTCATTAAAGTCTCTCCAGCAAAGTTTCAAGCCACTCAAGAACTGGGTTTTGATCTCTGCTTTGAAATGCACTCAAGGCTGGGGACAGAACAGTCCATATTCCTGACTTTGATGTGTCCCTGTGATGACCCACTTTGGACATGTATTTTCAAAGAGTGGAAAGTAAGCAAGGATATGGTTATCGAGCTCAATGACTGACTCTGGAAGAGCAAATTTCTCTTCTCGTGAGGACAAAAACCCCGACCCAAGGGTCCCTCGTGGGGACAACGGGGTACATACTCACTGCTGGGGTGTAAGGTGATAGATGATGAGTGTGATGAGAGAAACAGAATGAACCCAAGGAGACCAGAGAGATGCCCTCCAAGGTGGGAGGCCCCAGGAGCACAGGAGAGGAAACCAGGGAGACTTCATGGAAGACATGGCATTTAAGATTAGCTGGGAAGCCACATGTGTTTTTGGAGGGGAGTGAGTGAGTTGAATGTCAGATGTTTGTTCATCCATGGAAGCAACAGGACAGCATCTAGATAACCTTGAATTATGAGGAGTTCAAAGTCACGCTTAAGATTGGGAGATTTTTATTATTAGCAGTGGGAGCAACTGAAGGTGTTAGAACAGGAGAGTGGCAAGATAATGCCCTCTTGATTGGACTTTGGGTACCATCGACGAAGCGACTATAACTCATGGGGAGGGGGATGTGGGAGGAGGAGAGGGTGGAGATGGATCAGTCATGAGATTTAGGAAAAAACTAGTAGAATATTAGCATTTGATAGAACTAAAAAATGGCCTTATAAGAGACATAGCCAAAACAGATTTGGCAACTGGCTGGGTTTGGGGTGTGTGACCAGCAGAGAGACCAGCGAGGATGCTAAGATGTTGAGAGTGGATGGTGGAAAGGGTGGTCCGACTGGGAGCAGGCTGTGACAGCTCAGGAAGACACCAAGAAAGAGATGTTCCACAGGACAGTAGCAGGCCATGTTGGCACTGGCAGGGAGAGTGGGGAAGAGGGCATCTGCCTGCAGGTACCAGGTGAGGCCTCCCAGCGGGGGAGAAAGTGAAGCAGGGAGATACACGCTGGCCTTGGAGAGACAGGCACATCAAGGAGGCAGTGTTTCCTGTCACAGAAACCAAGAGATTTCCTGTCAAATGCTGAACTGGCCGAGGGTGAGGTCTGGGTGAAGAGTCCATCTGTGGCTGAGGAGGAGACCCCTGGGATTGGGAAGGGGGTTGGGAGCCAGATCAGAAGAGCGAGGAGGTGGTGAGGAAGCGTAGGCAGTGAGGGCATTTCCTGAAGAGCTTTTAAAAATAGGATGGAGGCCTCACACGCCGGGTGGTTGAAGGGTTCCTGTCTGTCTCCGGGAGATGAACTGCAGGCCTGCAAGGCCCCCAAAGCTGAGATCTCCGGTGGGTGTCCTGTTTCCCACTGATGCCGGAAACCTGGGATGTGTCCTTGTTGTAGCAGGAGAGGAATTGGCTGTATTTGTAGGTGGGAGCACTTGTTAGTCAGAAACCAGGTCCCTTCTTCAGCAAGGCCAACTGCCTTTGAGGCCAGTTTTAGGTCCTACCCTGAGGTTTATTATGAGAATAAACAGAGGACGTGACTCTTTCTTCTGTTCCTCGGCAGTAAAGCCTCCCCTTTTGAAGACAGATTTGAGGTTAATTGATCTTTTTTTAGGAGCGTCTACCAAGGGAAGAAAGGTCCCATGTGTGGTGCTGCAGGGCCTGGGGAGACAGGAGGTGGTCCTGGCCCGGGAGCCACAGGCCCTGGGCGCCTGCCTCGGAAATGACTCCAGCTCCTCTCAGGTAGCCCGCACACCACGGTGACGCGAGCCCCGGAGGGCTGTCAGATCTGCCCGCGTATAGCTTCAAAACGTATTTCTGGCTTTGACCAGCTCTCAGCAGAAGGAGAAACTTGCGGAGTCCAGATCTGGGGCATGAGGATAAGTCGCCTGTTAGCCAACGCGGTTGCGAGACTCTGCCTCTATTTTGGGGAATGAGGCCACCGTACAGAGAAACGCTTTGCCGCTATTTATGGAGAGTCTCTGTCTTCCAGGATCCAGGCCTTGTTACCAGCAGCAATTCTCCAGTGGGTAGCAATGCCTACCTTTGCAATGCCAGATGCGCTACCCTACCTGGCCACCGGGGGGCAGTGGGAAATGGGGCGGGGCTGTGGCTCAGGCTCAGCCTGAGCCCGGAGTCCTGCCTGAGAGGCTGGAAGAAGCAGGAAGAAGCAGGCTGAAAGCCCACGGGGCATCACACAGCTTCCAGGGCCAGGGACCAGTTCCCTCACAGGGACATCTCTCTGCGGCTTGGGACCCATCTTACCTCGTGACATGAGCTCTGGATCCAGCCTCCTGGTCTCCCTGGCTGGCTGTTTGCTGGGCCTGGCCGGGCGTGCCAGCCTCTGTCTCTTTATGAAGGAGCCTTTCACCCTTGTCAGCCAGATTAGGTTTCTGTTGTTGCCACCAAGAATCTTGACACAGTGTAGGATATGATGTTGGATGTGGGAAATGGGCTCAACCCAACCAAAGAGGAAATTCTGTAAAAGCCACTCTTGCAAGGAACTCCAGTTGTCAGTCCTCTAGAGGGAGAGACAGAGAATAAACAAACAAATGCTTATCTAGCAATACAGAAGCACACACATATCAGGTGAGTAGAAAAGAAAAGGTGCAATAGAACGGAGAGTGTTGAATGGGCCCTGTTTTATATGGAGTGGTCAAGGAAGACTGCCTGGAGGAGGCAGCATAGAGCAGGGGCTGGAATGGAATGAGAGAACTGTGGGATACCCAGGAGAGACTTTCAGATAAAGGGACCCCACAAGAAAAAATCCTGAGGTCCACCAAATGGTCCCCTCTCTGTCTTTCCACTGACAGAGCTTCTAGAGAACAGGGACACAACCCCCTTTATCCGTTGCTGAACCCACTGTGCCCAGGATGTGTTGGGCCATAGATATTTGTTAATGACTGGGAAAGTGGTATGAATGTGCACAGTCCTGACCAGAGTACCCCAGTGGGGCAGGACTGGGAGGGATTGGCCAGGAGCAGGTTTAGGACCCTGTCCTAGGCAGGACAGCCTACCTTAGTCAGCTCCAGATGTCAAGAGGACTGAATTACTTGATGTCTGTGACATTCTTAGCACCAAGGCCACAGAGCATGTGTGGAAAGACGGTTGCTGTTACCATACGACTATTCTCCCGCGATAATAAACTACAAATCTCTGTATTGGTGCCCGTGTGGATTTGGCCTGTGACTGAATTTATAACTCACCAATTGAATGTTCATGCTGTTTAGCTGTTGAGGGATGAGTGAAGGTGGCCACACTCCTGGACTTTAGCTGGTGGGATGCTGGAGCCTGAGCCCCTTGGCTTGATGCACAAAGGAGAGGGTGGTCTTGGCATTTGTTTATTCCTTGAAGGAAGGAAAATGGAACCCGATGAAGAGCTTCTCCAGTGGGGGATCCGTGCTCATCCCTCCCCCCTTTCCTCTCACCCTGTCCTTTAGAGTTAGGGACACAGATGGGGGCTGTGATCATGGGAGAGGAGCTTTGTGGCCCTCATCTGCAGCTTCAGGCTTACCTTCCTCCTCTTTCTCCCTCATCCCTCCTTCCTGTTTTCCTCTCCCACTTTCTCCTTTTCCCCCCTGCACCTCCCCTTCCTCCCCTTCTCCCTCCTCCACCTGCATCTGGCCCTCCTCCCCTTCACCCTTTCACCTCCTCCTCTTCTTCCCCTCCTGTCATCCAGTGCCCTAACTTGTCCTGGCTCCCACTGGAACCTCAGTCCTGCTTGCCCCTGCCTTGGCCAGGTAGAGCTATCCCAAAGTAATGACCTTGCCAAGTGCTGGACATGACCCTCCTGCTGTTGTTTACTATACGCTTGACCTGAGGGGAAGGGGGTCAAATGAAACAAGACTCCAGCCCCGCAGCCACCACCCGCCTCAGCTCTGTCAGACACCCTGCTGACCCTCAGGTGAACTGCCTCTGAGCTTTCTTCTGTCTAACAGACAGGTCAGCTTCCATGGCTGGCAGCGTGACCTTTCACGCACAGGGTCCCTGGGGCAGGACTGCAGGGGCAGCTTGCTCCTTCCAGAGTCTCCTCCAATTCAGGCAGCTACCGCAGGTCTCCAGGCCAAGGCAGCCTCTTGGGGTACCATGGCATGGACAAACCAGCAGCTTCTCCCCGACGTTGGTAACTCTGCATGCACTGACTGTGGACATTTCAGTTGATCTGATGGCCTTTTGGAGGGATTTTTGGCCCGATATATTGTATGTGTAGATTCCCCTGACTCAGTAATTCCCACTCTGGGAATATAGCCTGAGAAAATAATCAGAGATGAAGCCCCAAAATATACATATAAAAATGTCGACAGCAGTGCAACTCACAATGGTTAAAAGAAAACTTGAAAAAATCCACAGGGACGCAGTTAAATTATTTATGTATTTATTTATTTATTCATCATTCATTCATTCATTTATATCTGAACTGGGCTACAGGCTAGAGGTGTGGGGGCGGGGTGGGGTGGGGGGAGAGCGGTAAGAGGATTCACCAGAGACAGAGTGGGGAGCAGAACAGGCAGACTGACTGAAATACACTGCTGAGGGGAGCACCCGGGGAGGCAAGAAAGGTCTGCCACGCCATGTGGGTCAGCTCCCTGGCCCAGGATAAAACTCATGCTGCAGTGGCTGAGAATCCTTCCTAGTGCTGAGCTTTAACCCCTGTGTCACGGGGAGAGCTCTAGTTAAATAATCCACAGCACTTTCCTATACTAGGGTTACAAGGCCTCCCAGACAGGACTCTTATTTGGTTAAGAACGCTTAGAGGCATGTTTGATGCTGTCAAGGATGCTCCCTTTGAGCTGGGTCCAGCCGCTCATCCAGGCTTCCTGCTTTCCACCTGTCTCTGGTTTGTCTGGAGAGAAAATCTGCCACCCTAAAACATATCTCATAGGAAAACTCCTGGTGCTGGGTGGAGACTGCCCTTAAAGCAGCACCTCAGAGTAATGTGTCGGTCAACGGCAGACCACAGGTATGATGGAGACCCCTAACTAGGGCCAGGTGGATGCAGGAACTCCTGTCCAGGTGTGTATGGTTATACTCGGCCCTTCACCCAAGATGGCGTCTCCTCAGGACGCCGTTCTTAACGGCATCATGGTCGACAGCTTTTGCACAGGTATTAAGAGAGCCTCCTATCGTAAGGCGAGGTTCTCTCTGACCTGGTTTAACTCTGAAGACGTATAACTGACATAGGTTCCTGTGTCTTTCCTGGTCCTCTCCGATAAATGATCTCCATGCCTACCAATCCCAAACACACGACCTTTGTCTTTAGATGGTTATTTAAGATGACTTGAGTCATTCCAGACTTACTCAGTTTGTTGGGTCTTTCCCACGTATATATGCTATTTTTTTTTTTTTTCTGTTGTCAATCTGTCTGATATTCATTTACTTGCTAGTCTAGAAAAATCAAGAGGGGAGAGGGGAGTTTCTCCCTCTCCTCAGAGCTGGCTAAGCAGCACCTCCGGTCTCTCTCCCATCCTTTCCCTCCCCCCACCCCTACCTCCTTGACCCCCCACCCTGCCCCAGGGCTGCTCCTCCCTGATGCTGCAGATCAAATACAGCTGGGGAGTGTGGACTAGGTGCTTGGGCCCCCCTCGGTGTTCATCAGCACCCCCTGGCCCTCAGGAGGTTAATGGGAAGCTGGTTACCTAACCGATGCAATGCAGGGAGAAAACAGCTTACTGTCTAAAGTGACCAAATCAGGCCAGCAAATGGTACCATCCCGACTCTGTGAATAAATATATTTAGACAAGGAAAACTATCTGTGTTGGGGTTGGGAGTGTAACTACATGAAGATGAACTGCTGTTGCCTCTGGGTTGTGAGGTCATAAGTGGGTTTTCTAATCTTCTTTATATGAGTTTGCATTCTGTCCATTCTTGAAAATAATTGTATATCTTTCAAGTAAAAAAAAATCTATATTTAAAACAAAACTGAAGTAAAACAAAAGAATGAACTACTCAATAACCATATAATGGCATCTCCGTCACCCACTGCTCTACTACAGATAACAGATTTTGAGTAAATATATGGATGTAATTTAAAGGGAAATACAAATGCCTCGCGTGCTCTCCATCACATCTAATCGAAAGCCGAGGCAGCTAAGCCTCCGTCCTGCTTAACACAACCCCTTGCCTGATCGGAGGCTTTCACAGCTGCTCTTTTTTGCTGTGTGGCCTTGGCTGAACCTCTAGCTGAGCGTTTTTTCTCTCCAGTATCACAATGCTTATTGTTAGATACACGTATCTAGAATCAGGGCATGAGCAAGACCCCATCCCACCCCTCAGCTCAGGAGACAAACCCTCACGTTGCCTGACTCGCCATCCAGATAGGCTTAACTGATGAGAGGTTCATTACTGGTAGAAATCTAATTGTGGGCAATAGCTTCACTTTTCATTCACGTAGGAGCAAGTAGTTGAACCCGGACTTGAACCTGGGCAGGTTTCAACCTTCCCGCATCCACCAGGAGTATATATGGGTTCACTCAAGGGTGGGGTGTCCGCGGGCTGAAGTTTGCCTCTTGCCAACCATGTCAGGCGTCATGGTGGAAACTGGAGTTAACCGGCTCTGTGGTTCTGACTGAACCTTTATTGGCTGGGAACTGGGATGGCTGCCCAGCTCTTCTGCCCCTGGACCCAGCCTGCTGTGCCCCAGGCGTCCACATCACTGCCTGTCAGGGAGGAAGTGTCAGAGGCTCCTCGGCGTGGGGGCCAAGCACAGCTGCAGGCAGCCATTTCCTCAGCCCAAGTTCCCACTCACACTCCATCCCGGCAAGAGGAAACAATACCTTTCAGCACCCCTTGTAACGTCCAGTCTCCCCGATGAGGAAGACGTGACCCCCTCAAGCAAAGGCCTGCGTGTGCCCTCCCAACTCAGAGGTGACGGTGTCCACTAATTACATTCATCTGCAAAGACCACGTCTCTCGAGCTACGTGCCCTCAGCAGGACTGCGAGAGCCTGTTGCAGGTTAAAAAGCAGGCCTGCTTTTAATTTATTAAAAGACCTGGCATTTTTCCCCCACTGAGCATTTTAAAATGCAATTAGGCAAAATGGAATAATAATCAGGCAAAAGTACTGAGGGGTTTTCACAGAGAGCACCTGGCTCTCCGAGGCTCCTTTCCATTTCTGGGCCCCTCTGCTGGGACAGTGCCTCTGGGTCCGGGGTGGATGCCAGCCCTCACCCACGGCACCCTCCTGTTGCAATACCCTGCTTTACAAATCAACCACCGGCACCTCACAAAACCCCCCTGTGACTGGCTTCATCACCCTAGTAATAATAACCCCACACGGTGCCATGATCTGTCTCCTCCTGGGATATTTTTATCGTTTTCCTCAGGGACAGGCCAAACACTTTTAGACAAGTCCCCTGGGACATTGCTGGGCACTGTGGGAGTGAGAGGGGACTCAGCCCACACCCCCCTTCTCCCTGCGGCCTCCCTCACACCCACACAAGTCCAGGGCGTGGAGGCGTTAGGGAAGAGGAGTATTCCCCAAACCCTCTGGTCCTTCCTGGCTTGGTCACACAGTGGATCTGCGTTCGTCAGATTAGTTGGAGTGGAGAAAGCAATTTCACTAAGTGTATGTGGAGAGTATGCATAAGCCTGAATTCCAGATACAGTGGGGGAAAGTGGGGTGTATCCCTGAGCTGAGAAATGGAATAAGCAAGAGGAGGGACCCACAGTGCTGACCACATGTTCTGGGTAGATGTTGACCAAATCAATAGGACCGGTTTTTCTCAAAGAAAGGTTATTTCTGGTAAAAATCCTAATTCCTGGCACAGGAAATTCCCACTTTGCATTCTTCTGGGTAGTTCAAGGGGTGATGAGAGCCCCGGTAAGCTGGCAGGGCCTGGACAGACCTCAAGTAACCCACGTGCCAGAGGGGGCTTGTACTTCAGAAGCAGCGATGAATATTTATTGAAGGAATGAATGAAATTTATGAAACATGTCAGCATTTTTTTTTTCTTTTTTGTTCTTCCGGAATATGTTTTTTATTACAATGTGGGATTTTATAGTACTGATAGACTATAGTTTAACAAATTTATTATATTTTCAATACTTCAAGTTAAAAAATGCTTCACAAGTTTTTGTCATTAAATTCTTATCATTAAGAATTTTTTATCATATCATTAAATTCGCTAGTTCCTTACTCATCCACTTATAATTTTTACATATATGTAATAGTTTATTTTTACATCATTTTGTGCATTTTTCCATTTCAGTTGTAAACCCCTTGGGCTTCCCATCACCAAATCACCCATGTGCCATCATCACAGATGTCATAGATGTTAGCGGTTTTATGGAAGAAACGAGGAAGAACAATCCTACCTCACTCTCCAATGACAGGGATGAGCAAACGGGCTCTGAGGTGTCAGGGGCTTGTTTCTGTATTGCCAACAGCCAGATGCAGTGGAGGGACGCGCATTGTATGAAGAGAAGCCTCACACCATCCAGGTCGCCACTGACCCCGACCACTGGCGTACCCAGAATGGAAATCAAAGCTGAGCAGTGAAGTGGGCAGTGTCCGCGGACCTGGCACCTTTGCCACACTCTCCTCAAGAGACAAAGCTGTGCAGATTCTTTGGTATTTAATTCCCCCCAGATTGTGACCCAGCCTCCTGGTCTGTCTCCACACTGGATCGAGTGCCTTTCACACACCCATAGCATTTCGCTGCTTCATTTTTCTTTTAAAGATGTATTTATTTATGCGTACAGAACTGGGGTACAGGCCAGAGGTGCAGGGGTGGTGAGAGGCCTCACCAGAGACAGAATGGGGGGCAGAACAGGCAGATCAACGAAGCACACTGCTGAGGGGAGCAGCGGGCGGGTCAGGGGAGGTCTGCCACGCCCTGTGGGTCACCTCCGGGGCTGGGGATCGAACTCACACTGAGGTGGCTGTGTCTGGCGGGCAGCGCTGCGCTTTAACCCGCTGCGCCACCAGGCAGGGCCCGCCCTGCTTTGTTAAATGTGCCCATGTGCCCTCCTGGTCGGGGGTGGGGCAGAGCTTGATGGCAGAATCTCTGCAGCATTTCCCTAGGTCCCCAGCTGTGCCGTGGCGATGCTTCACACTTTATAGGCGCTTTATAAATGTCTGCCGATTCCACCCATCCATCCATCAGGGTGGATTTCAGAAATTAAAACTGTTTTCATTGCACTGGGATTTGTTAATAGGAGAGCAATGAGTTCAAGAATGTGGCGAGCCTCAGAAGGGAAGCTCCTCTCACTTCACCAGCTCCCCACTGCCCTAACCCCCTCAGCCCCAGCCCTTTCTTATGATTTAACAGGCAAAAATCAAGTGCACCCATGTCCCTAAAAAGAAACTGGCCAGCTTGAAAGGGCTCGCACTGAATTTTTTTATCCAATCAGGGCACTTGCTGCTGAGAGGAAGGAGGCTTTGGATACGGGCCAGATTAAATTTCCATTCAAATTCTTTCTCCTCCTCTCCCTTCTTCTCTCCTCCTCCCCTCCCTCCCTCTTTCCCTCCTTCCTTGCCTCTTCTATTGCTGCCCTCCCTCTGCACATGCCATGGAAGCAGGCAGGCACTCTCTGTCACAGGCTGTGCACACTGGAGCATCTACCTGCTCCAAGCTTAACTTTTTAAAAAAGATCTATTTATTTATGCATACAGAACTGGGGTACAGCCCAGAGGTGCAGGGGCGGTGAGAGGATTCACCAGGGACAGTACAGGGAGCAGAACAGGCAGATCCACGAAGTACACTGCAGAGGGGAGCAGCAGGCGGGTCAGGAGAGGTCTGCCGCGCCATGTGGTCACCTCTGGGGCGGGGATCTAGCTCATGCTGAAGTGGCTTTAGCTGCTTAGTGCTGTGCTTTAACCCACTGTGCCACCAGGGAGGGTTCCCCAGGTTAACTTCTAACTACTGGAAAGAGAAATGATCATCTTGGCGGTCTGCATGAACTTCCAGCCTCCCGGAATCCGCTCCTGCGCTGGTCTCCCGCAGACTCCCCAGTCTGCTGTCTCTGGCCTTGAGAACCCTTACACAGGGGCTTGCGAGTCAGACTCTTCAGCTCCGCTGGCACCCGGGTGCCTGTCTGGCCTTGTTCAGACACCAGCAGGGCCTGCTTCCGAGCCGAGCCTTGCTCACGCCCTGGACAGTCGCGTCCACAAGTTCTCCAAGCCGAGGTCTTGGCACTGAGCTGGCTGAACATGCCCGGAGTCAGAGAGGTCCCCTTGGATGCTTATTTCTGAGGAGGAGAGCCGGGCTTGGGCTCTCCTGGGTAGTGGTTTGCTAGGGCTTTCTTAATATGTGCTTTGCAGATGCTACAATGATAGAAATGACTCGTCTCACGGTGCTGCGGGCTGGAACACTGAGATCAAGATGTCGGCAGGTGGATGTTCCTGAGGGCTGGGGGGATAAACTGCTCCAGGCCCCTCCCACGCTGCGAGGGCCACCCCTGGGGAAACCTCTCTCCCATCTCTGCCTCCCCTGCACCTGCTGTTCTCCTTGTGTCCCAACGTTTCCTTTTTCACAAGGACTCGAGTCCTATCAGATTAGGGCCCATCCTAATTTTAATTTGATCAGGGCTCTAAAGACCCTATTTCCAAATAAGTCCACTTCTGAGGTCCTGGGAGTTGAGACTGCATTGTATCTTTTTTTTGGGGGGTGGGGCAAAGGGGTGCATAAGCCACCCCAAAACCATGAGCCTTAATGTTGCACTTATTTGCATTGGTTCAGAAAAGAGGGGAACATCCTAATTCCAGTGGTGTTTGAGTCCTTTGCTGGTTTTGCGCTGATAATGATTTAAGGCCTCGGAGTAATGGAAGATAAACTGCTTGTCCTGCCCACTCTGTGTTCCAGGAGATTGCATTTCTGTGTGAGGCCAGCCCAGCACTGCCGGCAAAGGACTTTTCCATTATGCTAAAAGCTGGTGATGATAGCTGCCATTAATATTCGGCTCTTTGCCCTCTACCCGCTCCACTGCCTCAGCCGGAAGCACTTCCCTGTGACCCTCGCCAAGGTAACATCAGGTCTCTTTTCCCCAAGAGACCTCTGGCGATGCCTTGCTTAGTGTTCCAGGCTGGGAGCACATGCGAGGGGAGGCCCTTTCTTGTCTGTCTGTGCTCCGCGCCTCGCCCCCTTCCAATCCAAAATTAGAATAAAGCCTTGTCATGTCCCCCCTCCTCCGGAAGATGCTGGGAGAACAAGATAAAAGCCTCACGGACTTGGGCCTTAAGTTCTCAATTAAGTATTAAGAAATGACATGGTTTTCTCCAAAGAACCTTCTAGCCGCCTTTCCTGGGTACCAGCCCTGGCTACAGAAAGGAAGGCCGGGAAGGTCTGCTTTGGGTCGTGGGTTTTCGGTGGCTCTCAATGTCTGTATCACCAGGGAGAATGTTCTTTTGAAGCCTGTCCAGGAAACTTGGTGCTAAGAACAGCCTGCTAATTTGAGCTGCTTCTGCTGCCCGGCCTAGTAGCTGGCACTGCGTCCCCAACAAGCAGCCTAGAGCAGAAAGCGCTTGTCTGTCTGTGAGCACAACTCCCATCCAGGACCGCAGGCTGAAGCAACAGGAGTTCAAACACAGCCTCACAGTTCTGGAAGCTGCGCATCTCACAACAAGGGCCCAGCACCTTTGGGTTCTTCTTCGGCTTCGCTCCTCATGTGGGGGGGTCTGTGTGCAGCTGGGCCCTCAGCTTGCCCCGTTAGTTGGGCACCAGACAGATGGAGTAGAGCCAGTCAGCGAGCACAAGGGACCTTAGTGACCTCTACGAAGACTCTGCCATCAAACATGGTCACATTTGCGGACACTGGGCTGCACCAAGGCCCTGCACCTTCAAGGAAACCCTCTGATGAGACCAGGTGGAAGCATCCAGGAGAAGCCTCCCTGACAGAGGCCCTTTGTGCTAAGGCCCCAGGAGGCGGAGTCCTGAGTCTTGGCCTCAGTGATGGGAGTTGGGGACCAGGATCCCCCATCTTCTGAGAATATCCTGGGCTAGAGGAACTGATTCCTTAAGAGGAAATAGGCAGCTGTTAAAAAAGGGGATGAGGGCCCTTTCTGATGGCCCAATGCATCAAAGTGCAGCACTGTAAAGCTACCTGAAGCCACTGAGGCACGAGATCAATTCCCAGGCCAGGGAGCTGACCCACATGGCGTGGCAGACCTCTCCTGACCCCCTGTTGCTCCCCTCAGCAGTGTATTTCAGTCCGTCTGCTTGTTCTGCTCCCCGCCTGTCTCTGGTGAATACTCTCACCCCTGGAACCTCTGGCCTGTACCCCAGTTCTTGTATGCATGAATAAATAAATCTTAAATAAAAGAGGGATGGATGTTGGAAGGCCAAAACAATAACAATAACAAACATCTTCCCCCTAAACTTATCCTTGCTTGAAAAAAAGGGTCCGGCCGGGATGACCCCTATGCTCTATCTTCATTAAACGTGGACAGAAGCTGCCCACCACTTCTTTCTTGATTTCTTCCCCATCCTTCCCCAGGTGGGGAGCCAGGATTCCCACCTGGATTATTGTCTCCGCTACCTACCCCCAGCAGAGACCTCGGTCTCCGTTCTGGAAGGCAGCCAGTTGGACTGCTCAGAAAAAGCAGAGTGAGCAGCTTCTGCTCTGGGCTCACTGATGAATGTCTTCTTGGTGATTTGTTCTGGGGTAAAGACTATCTTTACTATAAACAATCATTCCCCGCCATTCTTTCTCTGGTCCTCAGTTACCTTGTTTATAGAACAAGAGGGCCGAATTAAATGATTATTAACATCTCTTTCAGCTCTAGCTCTGTGGGATTCCATGAAAATTAAACTCCTCGGGGTAGGTAGTGTGTAGGGTTGACTGTGTGGCGTCCCTCAAGAACTTGGAAATGGGAAATACAATTTCCCTCTGAGAGAAAAATTACAAAACCAGCCGGCACCAGCTCAAAGAAGATATATTCAAGATTAGAGCAGTCTAAACTGGTAGTGTGACATCCCCAAGGACAGAAAGGCCTGTCAGAGAGGGGGGAGCCTCAAGGGTCGTCGAAACGGTGGCCGATGACGTGAGATTATCAAGATTTATTCAAGGTTTGATAAAGACAAGCCTGGAGTAAGGGGCTGGCCCCAGGCATCTGACATCTTCCTTTTGGTGGTTCCATGATGGAGACGGGACAGCTTCCCGGCCACGGCCGAGACGCCCAGTGGGGATGACGGGCCACACTGTTAACCACCGCTGTGGCCCAGGCACCCCCCAAACAGGGAGGTCTTCGGGCACAAATGGAGCCAGAAACTAGGGTCCCGCGTGCCCAACGTTTCCCCGCTCGTGGCTGGGGTGACTGTGGGGTCCTTGGTATTGGAAGGGCGATCGGTAAGAACATCTTGGAGGCACAGGGCGGAAGCTATTGACCAGACAGATTAGAATTACTTGGGCATTTTAGTAACTTACATGTTCAGATTGCACAAGCCCTTCTCTGTCTCTGACTGCGAGTCACCCAGCAGCCCCTGCACTTGAAAGGGATTTCCCACAGGCTTCCTCCTCCAGGGAAGGGTTGGGGTGACTGACCGGCATTCCTGGTTGTAATGTGCCTGTGTTCTTCGAGATGAACAAGCAGACTGGCTGTTTCCTCAGGCCTGGGGCGACTGATCAGTTGTTCCATGTGATTCATCCCTGGGAGAGAACCTGCCACCCACTCAGGGCCACACAGCAAGTGACACGGACCAGACTTGCTCAGAGAAATGCTGATGGGAACAGCCCGTCAGCTCTTCAGATGCAAACTCCCTGGCCCGAGGGTCCCCCAGGATTATCCCACGGAATCTCTGGCTGGATAGTAGGTGAACACTTAACTGTGGGCAGGTCTGCATGATGCAGTGTGTGTGTGTGTTTTATTTTATTAACACTACTTCACTACTCTGACTTTCACACAAAGTCTCACAGGGTCACCAGACTCTGGTAAGCATATCTGTGCATCAGGCATCACTACTGGGGTGTTACTGGCACCCCAACTATAAGATGCTCAAATAATATTTTGATGTTTATTTTTAAGTTGAGATAACATTGGTTTACAACACTGTATATGATTTAAAGTACAGGCTTTTACTTCTTCAGATGTGTGTCACCGCAGCACCCCACTCTCCAGGCACCCCTCATCCTTCACCAGATGCAATAGTAGATGCTCTTCTGCGCGACACCGGCCCCTCCTCCACCGTTCAGCCCAAACACCCACGACGTTTGTCAGCGCCTCTTCTCAAACTCTTGCTCCCACCCACTGAACATATGTAGAGTCCAGCACTTCCACGCCGGCCCCCCCCCCACCTGGAGCCTGGTTCCCAACACCGCCCCGCGCACCTGGATTACGGCCACAGCTTCTGAGGGGCTTCTGCTGTGGGTGGCCACGCGCGGTGCTGAGAAGGGGCCCTCTCGTGCAGACAGGGTGCCCTGTTCAGGGTTCCAGGGTTTCCCACCCTTCCAGGCTGCAGTTCAAAGTCCTCTCTGGTCCCCAGCCCTCCCTGGCTGGCTCCGCTACCTCGCAGACTGAGCCCCACTCCCGCTCTCTTGGCTCCAGACACACTGGGCTTATTGTTATCCCTCACACATGCCAAGCTTGTCACTGCTTTGCATTCCCTGTTGGCCCTGCTCAGAACCACGGGTGCCCTTGACTTTGAATGGCTCACTTCCTCACGCCAGTCGAGTCTTTGTCCAAAGGGGGCCTGAGCGTGGGCTTCCCTCGCCACCTTTTCTGAAAGGCCCGCACACTTTTACTCTGCGGCTCCTCGGTGCTGTGGGGTGCTCCCAGGCTCCCTCGGGACTGTGAGATGCTCTTTGCCTTCGCTGTTGGGAGTGTTGGCTGCCAGCAGTGCACCCCAAGACGCTTTACTGATACCACTGTTGCCCAGAGATGTTGCTTCACCCTCATTCTGCCACTCCTGGGAGGCCGCGGTGCAGGGGCATAAGAGCTCCATGCTCTTGCTGCAACTGACCGCTGTTTGTTGGGGAAGCAAATGTACCCTGCAGGACTGCATGAGGTTTATGGTGCAAAACATCACAGTCCAGCCTCCCCTCAGTCCAGCCTGCACCTCTCAACCCTCACACATGCGGTTCCCCCCAAACCTGCCAATCAATGTCAATCTCAGCGTCTACGTGGAACCTGACGTATGGACTACTACCTAAAGGTTGCTGCTGTTTCCTGCCCCCCTACTAAGATTTCAGCTCCTTGAGGGCAGGACATGGTCTGTCTTTGTCACCTGTTTCCTACCCCAGCTGCTTCACATGGTGCCTGGCACACAGCAAGGGCTCAATCTTGTACTATGTACCAGATTCCTCCTGAATAAGCAAGTGAATAAATGAGCACACAAAACCCGGTAAATCAAATCTATAAAAGCAAAACTGCCTTTTTGAAACCAGAGAGTGTGGGAGAGACAGAAAGTCTCCTCCCTCCCTCTCCCCCACCCCGCCACTTGAGGCACCTTGCATTACCCCGGCAGGCTGATTTCACAGTCAGGATGTCAAGATTCGAAGGACACTAGGAGGCCTCCAGTGTGCAAGAGTCTGGACTGACCTGTGGCTGCAGCTGAGACGAGCCCCACTCCCGCCCTGGGGAAAGACACTGCGAGGGATGGGAGTGAGCGCTGGCCCCGTGCCTCGAGCCGGTGACAAATCCAGCGCACCTGAGGAGCTTCTACGGGACCCAGTATCTTCTAGGGACCCAGTATCTTCCAGGGGACCCAATATCTTCTAGGGGGCCCAGTATCTTCTAGGGACCCAGTATCTTCCAGGGGACCCAGTATCTTCTAGGGGGCCCAGTATCTTCTAGGGAACCTAGTTAAATCTAGGACTAGGGTGATGGGACTAAGACCCTGCAATCCCAAGTCAGGGGGACCCCTTTTTGGGACAAGACCCGAAGGGGACTGCACAGGATGTGTCCTGCTGGGCTTCACAGAGCTCGGTTAATTCTGGGAGAGTGGACAGAAGCCAGGCCCCTGAGGCAATTCATTTTTTTCTGAACCCTGATAGCAGAGGGGAACAAAAAGTCTCCCAAATCCATCTTTTTGGCAAAAGGTGAATTCATAGGAGCTGTTATGAAGACTAGATGGCGGTTGCTTTTGGAAAAAAAAGTTATATGGCAACTTCTCTCTGTCAAGTCCTCTCCTTCACGCTATCAGGATTCTCCAGGTGCTGTTCACGAATCAGGAAGCCTTAATCTCCTTATCTCTCTTCAGCGGCGAAGCAGAACTCAGTCTGCACGCCTCTGACCACTGTGCCTTCCGCGCTCAGCCGCCTCACGGACCTGCCCTCCCCCACACAGTCTTTGCCTTACCTGAGCTATTCAAGATGGCGCCTGCCGCCACGTGGGGCATCGCTTAGCCATCTTGGGTCTCTGCCATGTATACAGGAGGCCTACAAGGTATTAAACGTCTTTTCAACTTTTTTTCTTCTTAATTGCTTGGTGCGCATTTGCCAGCTTAGAAGAAATCAGAGGAGTAGGGGATGATTTCCGTTGCTTCCTGACAATTCTCTGGCTCTTCTATTTAGGGTCCTAGAATTCCTTGGGATGTCCGCAGTGTTATTGCTACAAGGACCTGAGGTCCATTTCTGGGTGAAGAAGGAGACAGATGATTTTTCGCACATCTTCATTGCCAGTCTGTGCTCCAGCGGTCTCCTTCCCTATAGCTGCCACGTCTGACTGATTTTTTTCCTCCCTTCTAATATGCATTTTTGACAAAAAGGGGGAATAACGTCTCGCCTGGGCAGAAACCTCTGAGTTGGAGTTACCTCCCCCTCAAACTGCACCAAAAATGCAGCCAGGAATGTTGGCAGACCCCTGCTGCATGGAGCCCCCTAGCTTCACAGGGCTCAGCGAGCTCTACTCTCACCAGCCCTGAGAGAGAGGAGTTCCATGGTGGCCTCAGCCAGAGCTGGCTGTTACAGTAGCTCATTTCCTCCAGAAGCAGCCAGAATAAATTCCACTGCTGGGTTCCTAGGAAAAGTTCCAGGATTATCTAGCCATTTTTCCTCTTTTGAAGCCCTCTCACAAAACACAAAGGAAAGTTATGCACAGGCCAGCATCCAGCGGCCTCTGGAGCACCTGGACGTGGCCCAGCGGCCTGGCTGCTCACCACACTCTCGCTGAGGACGGGCCAGTCCGTCTCCCTCAGTTGGTCAACGTTGCCCTGGAGGCAGGAATGTCCATGAAGGACAAAGAGGAAGAGATTGAGCCCGCCGAAGAGCATCAGAGCCTGGAACGAATCCTCCCTCAGACTGGGGAGGCCACACGCGGTCTTGTGGAAGAGGCCTAGGAAGACCTCGGGGACATAAACCCCCGACCTGAGCGTGAGTGGTGCCAGAGCCCTGTCATGGCGACCTCGCAGCAAATATCCTCAGTGGAAATCAGACAGCACCTGTCTCTGCTGAGGCTAAATTATTTTAAGGTATTCTCGTCACTATTTTGAGGAACAAAACCATTCCTACCACATAAGCCCCCGGCTCCATTCTGGGCCTTGGAACTTACTGCGTTGGGGGCCTTGTAACAGTGCTAAGTCTCCTCACCCTTTTTTAAATGATTTATTTTTTAATTTCTAGGGTGCTCCATGGGTGGGTAATGATATAAGATTGACAGTTACCACCATGCCTCTTGGCTGCATGCACTAGGCCAGGCTTCGCTTTAGGAGCTAGAGAATAGTGGGGAACTAGCTGACTACATGTGACTGTTTTGGAGTTTGGGGCTAACGCTCTACAGAAGGGAAATATCACCGGCGCTGCAGCTGAGCGCATGAGATTTAGAGAACTGAAGCTATGCCCTGGGTCGTATTTGCCCCCATGTGTCTGCTAGCCAGCCGCTGCCTCTTAATTTGAGCCTCCCCTTGGGTCCGGCGCTTTGGGCTGCTGGAGCTGGACTCACTGCTCGGACCCCGCCTCCACCTTCGCCCACTGCCGTTTGGGGGTTCTACCAACAGGAGCACTACGCCCTGGGAATGCACAGTTGGTCTATGCCAGCCCTCGCCCGCCCTCTGCCAACAGCTGGGCACGTGACTCGGGCTGGCCAATGAGACAGGCAGCAGGCGAATAGGGAGGAAGGGGCGGCTTCCCCGCCAAGGGCACGCTGGGACCCTGCGCGCCTCTCCGGCGCGGCGCCCCTGCGGCCATCTTGGGATCCCGGGATGACGCTAGTGAGCGTGAAAAGCGACAGCAAAGCCAAGCCCAAGGGCTGGAGAGAGCCAGGGCCCACCGCAGGCCAGACTCCAGCCCACACACCTCTTCCACGGGAATCACTGGTTTTATTGCTGCTGCCACTCGCGGTGATGCGTATTGTGCTGTTTGAAGCCAGAGCATTCTCACCTGACGAAACAAGCAGTTCTCACAGGCACATTGCCAGGGTCCCCCCTCCAGGCCTGCTCGGTCCCCTGTGGGCTGCCTCCCACCAAAGGAAGCCCCTGACTCGCCGGCCCTGGGCTTACTGTGCAGGGGCAGATGTGGGGGTTGCTGTGGAGCTCCCCACACTGCGCTTTCTGAGGCGGGGTTCCAGTAGTCTTCAGACAGGCCCGCACGTAAATAAAGGCCGTATGCTTTATAGGCTAGTCAATATTTATTCAGCCCCAACAGAGCAGTGGACTGGAAGGGGCAGAGAGACTATAAAATGTCTTCTGTGCTGAAGCTTGAAATTGTGCTAGAGGAGAGGGGTGCCGGGCTGTAAAACAGGGGCCAGCGTGGAAGGCGCAGGGGCCTCCGGCTAGCAGGACAGAGGTGGGCCGTCGGTCACTGGACACAGCCACGCACTCCTGCAGCCTAAGCTGGGGTTGGGGTGGCCAGTCTGAAATGCAGACACTCCCTTCGTCTCCGGGGTCCACTCCCCTCTGCACGTAGTGACCTCCTGGGGAAACCCACGTTTGGAAGGGTGGCAGCTGTGGGTTGTTATAAATGGTCTTTTGGAGGGGCGTCTGTGTGTGTGAGGGAAGATGCCCACTATATATCATCAAGAAAAGAAAACTCTATGCCACCTACGTTGCTTTTCTTTTGGGCTTAGCTGTCAAAATGCCCACGTGTTAGACCCTGTTTCTGTTGCTTTCCTGCAGACATCTTGGGTCCCCCTCACCCTGGCCCTGCCGAGCGGCGACACTGCCCACGTTCTGTGGATTCTGCCACACTCATCTGCTCTCTGCACCCCTCGTGGCTCCCCGTTTTCTATTTCTGCCCCTCCTAACAGCATTTACACAGCCCTTTTCTTCGGGCAAGTAGGACAATTCTCTTCTCTACTCAAAATTTTCAAAGCCCAGAATCAGCCCCCAAATCTGTCGCCTGATATTTTAAAGCCTTCCCCTCTCTGTCCTCAAGTGTTCAGCCTTAACTGGATCTCTCCCATGCACAAGATGTGCTCAACAGAGATGGTTCTGCAAACCACGAGATTTTGCTTCTCCTAGGTTACTCTGTTCAGTGCTGTCTCCTCTCCACCACAGCGAATAATCTAATCAAAGCCGCTAAAGCCCAGCTGAA
Organism: Condylura cristata; assembly: GCF_000260355.1. Classification (NCBI taxonomy): domain Eukaryota; kingdom Metazoa; phylum Chordata; class Mammalia; order Eulipotyphla; family Talpidae; genus Condylura; species Condylura cristata. Next base: position 11,433,461 of record NW_004567119.1, on the reverse strand, counting down.
ATGCCTCCTCGGTTCCCGACAATCCCTGTTTTTCTCTTCTGCTTTTCCAACGGGGAGAGAGCTTTCCTGCCTGGCTGTTATTGTAGGAATGTGTACTCATCACACAGGGATCGCTGCAGTCTCTGCTTTGCATGTGATTTTCTCTCCTTTCTCTGACAGAATAGCCCAGTAGTGCTCGACCAGCTGGTGATTCCCCAGCACTCCCCAGGACATATTTGCCTTGTCTGGAGATATCCTTGGTGGTTATGTTCAGGGGGTGCAACAGGCAGTTAGTGGTTGGAGGCCAAGGATGCGGCTGTCACACCCCACATTGCATAGGCAGCCCCCGCCCCCCAATAAGGAATGTTTCTGCTCAAGGTGTCAACCCTGTAATCGATTCTAAGATTTCTGAGGGCAGAAGCCATTGTGTCCTATTCTTTTAATGCTTCATAGCAGCCAGCTTTGAAATATAACTTACTCAGTTATTTTAAGGGACTGATTATAATACTGACACATGTAGGAAAGATGTGTTTCCTTATTTCGTTGTGGGCCTGTATACAAATGCCTACCACCTAAGGAATGATCTTTTGCCCACATCAGCCTGCACATGCATGACCTCGGGACCCCCGCCCCCCCCCCCACACACAGTGAGGCAGCCCTCTGTCACCCACGACTCCATAGCTCCCTGCACCACTTGAGCTGCCGAGGCAGGCCCAGCTCACCTCCCCTCTCCCCTGAGAGATTCCATCACGAGGCCCTGCTCTGCACCTGCGCATGTACCCTGTTGTCCAACCTGCTGGTGCATCCCTGGACCCTCGGTTTTCTCACAGGCTCCACTCGCAGGAAGGTGACTTCCTTCATTTCCCAAATGAACAGAGTCCACTGTCCTGTTAGTTGATGCCCTTTGTCCAAGGGCCTGTGTGATGAAGCCCTAAGTTTGAGTCTGGGAAACGTCTCATCCCTGCAGATGAATATGTTGTCAAGCAAGCAAACCCCAGTGCCACCCAATAGGCTTCTCCTTTTTGGCTTCGCTGTCAGAAAAGTTAGAAGCAAATGAAATGCCTGAGTGGTGGAATCTGCTCCACTCAGGTGCCTAAAACCTTCTATTTCTTTTGCTTTCTTCAGCAGCAGGGTTATCCTTAAATGCCTTCTCTTGCGCTGTTTTAATCTCTAAGCTGCCTCAAGTTTTTGGAAGTAAGTAGGATACAAATCTTATCTTGAAAAAAGAAAAACGCCTCATGTGATTCGAAGCTCGTCTCTGGGTTGAGTGAGAAGCTCTTGGCCTTCTGGATTAGAGCTCCCGCTCTCCTCTCCGGGTGACCTTGGCTGTGACGTTACACTCGTGGAATAATTAATAGTAACCTCACAGGGTTATTGAAAGGGTCAAAGAAGAACTGATGCATCAGAAAGCCACAGAGCTGGTGGGTGGACACCGTCTCCGGTCAGCGTCCAGGTGTGAAGTTCATGTTCCCTCCCTCGGCTTCTCCCACCTCAGCCCCTTCTGCGTAATCATAACAACTTTCCACTTAAATCTAGGGCCACGTAGTTATCCTTCACCTTGCCGTGGTAGTGAATGCAGCTGATGAAAGTCCCTGTGATTTTCATCACGAGGGAAGGAGGAACTCAGCAGCCCTGCCCCACACAGGCCCTTCATGGGCTGTTGCGCTATTTTCGGAGCCTGGCACTGTTGGTGCTTCTGCCCCACAGGCCCTTGGCTGGCACTGAGCTTTCACGTTATAAATATAGGGAACAGGGCCAGGAGAGGCTGCTGCTTGTTTCTCTTCTCATTGTAGGAGAGGTGAACTTAGGTACGGAGGAAGGAGACCTACCAAGAAGACCCTCATGTCTTCCTCACCAAACTGTAAAGTCCAAGAGGCTCTGGGAAAAGGCAGACATAGTACAATCACTTTGAAGGGAAATCTTCACTTCTTAGAATAGTTTGAGTCTCACATTCCTCGTGAGAAAGTTAGAGAAGACACAGTCAGCAGGACCTGCTCCCTCCCAGGCCTGGCTCTCGAGGCTGTGGCCAAAATCCCTGGGACCCTGTGTCTCTCTCCCTTGACTCTGAACATGTTGTGTTGGGGTAACACCACACTGAATAAGAAATGGGAGTTGGGCCCTCCCTGGTGGCACAGCAGGTTAGATCACAGCAGCACTATGAAGTGATCCACAGCCACTGCAGCACGAGTTCGATCCCTGTCCGGGATGGTGACCCACGTGGCACAGCAGACCTTCCTGGCCCTTCTGCTGCTCCCCTCAGCGGTGTACTTCAATAGATCTGCCTGTTCTGCTCCCCAGTCTGTCTCTGATGAATCCTTTCACCACCCCACCTCTGTCTTGTACCACAGTTCTTGTATGCAAAATAAATAAGGCTTTAAAAAGAAAGACACAAAACACTGATTGAAAAAGATACCTGCACCTCCATGTTAATTGCTGCTTTATTTACAATTGGAAAAAACATGGAAGCAGCCCAAATGCCCAAAAGTAGATGACTGGATTAAAAAGATGTGGTTCATATAGACAATGGAATATTACTTAGCAACCAAAAAAGAGAAACACATATCTTTTGCAGCAACTTGGAGGGAGCTGGAAAAGATCATGCTTAGTGAGATAAGCCAGAAAGAGAAAGAAAAATACCGGATGGTTTCACTCATAGCAGGAGTATAATGGACCAGGAGAGAAAATAACAAGAATAATGAACAACCATATACCAGAGACATTTTGCGGGGGTGGAGTGGGGAATGGGAGCAAAAACAGGGTGGTGGGGAGGGAAGAGCACGGGATTATGGTGATGGCACATGGGTGACTTGGTGATGGGAAACCCGTGGGGATTACAATTGAGATGGAAAAAAAATGTACAAAATGATGTAAAAATAAACTGTTAGAAAATAAAATAAAAAATACATAGAACAAAAACTACAAAAAGAAAAAGAAAAGAAAGGAAGTGGGAGTTGTGGAGCAGGCTACTAATGCAGCCACTGCTCAAAAGCAAGATCCTGGCCTTTTTATTGATAGAATTATCATACACATCGCTGTAAGGGAAAGAGGGAAAGGAGAAGGGGAAGGGTGGAACTGCCACCCATTGTGTCAGGATTGTGAGTCTGCCACTGAGGCAGACTCATCTGCTGAAGGCTTGGTATTGTAACTGAGATCCTAGTTCCCCAGTCAGGGTTTCCACCTTATCAACAAGGCATTCCCCTGGCCAGCTTCTGGGGTCCTTGTTAGACAAAGCTTCGGGTTGTGCCTGGTGATGCGTAAGTCGGGAGTAAATCTAAGCATCCGGCACCAGCCCCCTGAAGTTTCCAGTCACACCTCTTGATGCAGGCCCTCCCAGGTGATCGAGCTTTCTGCTCTTGATTTATTCGAAAGGCACCTGGTAAGGTTTGGCGCCTATGACGGACTGGCTGGTTTCTGCAGGGCAGTCTGACCTTGTATAGGAATACAGAATTGCAGGTAACAAAAGAGGTGGCCGAACAGGCTGCTAAGGGTTAGCAGGACCCACATGAAAACAGACTTCAATCCCAGGGACACTTCCATGACCAACTCAAAGGAGGGGGTTTGGGCTCAAGCTACTCAAACTTCCAGAGCTCTGGTTACCCCACAGGGTGATCGTGATCTCTCACATTTCTTCCAGAGGTTAAGTTTGAAATCCAGTTCCTGGGGGTCATTGGTCAAAGCCCAAGAAAATGGTTCTAGAACCATTTTCTTCCAACCCGAGATGGAAGCTGAATGTGCACTGCTGCACTTCACCCAGTTCTTACGATTCTAAAATAAATTTCTTTTCCAAGGAGGAGCTTAGCGGCTGCATCTCAGCAGTGGCCCAGTCCTGTTCTGGCATTTTCGACGGCTGCATGTTTTACCTGAGAACATGCCGTGAGATGCTTTCCCAGGAACTATGGACAACTGCCTTGGACCCCAAGTGTTCATTCAGCAGTGCCCCCCAGCCAGGTCACCCAGTGGCACTCTCAAAACCTCAAGGAAACCTGAGCATTTACTTTCTCATGGGCAGGGGGCATGTGAGTAGGGTTAGCACCTACCCCGAACAGAAGGAGCAGGGGTCATTTGACTTCTGAAAGGCCAAACATTCTTGACATTTGCTCCTTTTTATTTTGATTTAGAAAAATTAAAATGCCCATATGTGGTATTCAGTGCTTACGCTGTTTATAATTTCCCAGAGAGGTTTCTACTTTAGTCTCTTGGTACCTAAAAATGTACCAACTGAGTGTCTCACTGTTGCCTCTCTGTGCCCCTGAATCTAGTTGACCTTGACTTTTCTTAATTCTCTGTTTCTCTGGAGCCTTTGGCATGAGAGCAGATTCCTCACCGTGGTACCCATGTGGTGCCTTTGAAGCTTAGAACAATCATTTTTTCTGGTCCCAAAATAGTGCCTCTGTGAATACCAGGACGACCTGCTGCCATAATCCCAGGCTTCTGGCTCTGCCTTCTCCTTATCCAGATAATGTCTGGCATGCAGAATGTCGTGTCTTTTGCCCCTAATTTGACACTTTCCCCCAGGAACTTCATTATTAATAATAACCACATCATCCCTCACCACGCCCTTAGCATGTGCCAGAAGCAGCGGCGGGCACTTCACAACTACCATCGAAATTTAATCACCACCTGGCAGCTACCACCTTGCTCCACACCACCATCATCTCTCACCTGTGCCACCGCCCAAGCTGGCTCACAGGTCTCCTGTTCTTCCCTCTCTGCCTGTTCTCCAGCACGTGGGCAACATTGTCCTATTAAAGGGTGAGCTAGGTCTCATTCCCCATGGCCTGACTCAGCGTCCAGAGCAGTCTTCCACCCCACTCCAGTTTCTACACTTGTCCTTCCTTGCTCTCATCCAGCTTGCCTGGCCCCAGGGAACTGGCACTTGTTCTTTCTGCCAGGTATCCACATGGCTGCATCCTCATTCTCCAAGTCTTCCTTTATTCGATTATCTCTTTTCCAATGAAGGCTTCCCTGGTTGCTCTATTTAAAATCATACACACACATACATGCACACACACAAACACCCCTCCACAGCTACTATGTCATATGCTTTATTAACACGTCATGTAACTTATTTATTGGTTCATTATCAATCTCCTCCCACTAAAACTACATTGCATGAGAAAATGGGGGTTGGTCTGTTTACTGACATAGTCCACTATCTGACATATATCAGTAGTGCTTTTTGAGTAAGTGGGTAAATTCTCATATACCCTTAGTATCTCAATTAGTTCTTGTTTTGTAGGTAGGAAACAGAAACAGAAATAACCTGCTTGAGATCACACAGTTGGTGGGTCCCTCCAGCCCCGAAGCTCACATCCTTCATCAGATCCACTGTGACAAAGATGTCTGTCCAACTCCCCTCGAGGGTCCCTGCAGCCATCATACTGCACCTGTGCCAGCCCAATCTAAGTGCCAGTCCTACGAAAACAAGTTCAACAAATTCCTAAGATGCCAGGCTACCAGCAAGCAGAAAGTCTGGAACCTTCTAGACATAACCTTCTGCCCATCTGAGTCAACAAAAATTCAGGTATTCCAAAGCTCCTGGTGAAAACCCATTGCACTCTTGGCTCAGGCAATAGATAAACCTCTGCTTTATTGGACAGAGAGAAGAATAAACTGAATTAATCCTTTCAGCAAAAAAAAACTAGACTTCCAGCAGAGTTCTCATTGTTATGGTCTAGAAGCTAAAATTTAAATTTAATTTTGATAATAGATGTAAAAGAGAGGGAAAAGTATTTTAGATGTTAACCAATGAATAGGTTTAATGAACAACATACCAAGATACTTCCACCCACCAAGAACGAGTTTGAAACTATTGGACACAATTCTATTTCATTAATCATGGCTATATATACACCTACGTATATGTATATACATATATATGCAGTTATATATTTATATATATATAAAACATAATTTTACCATCTTCACCATTTTAAAATATACAGCTTGCTTCTACGCAACCAATCTCTAGAATCTCATCTGT
>NW_004567119.1:11365981-11427399 GCF_000260355.1 Condylura cristata | reverse complement strand
CCCCCCCGTCTCCTTCCAGCCCCTGGCAACCACCATCCTACCTCGTCTCTGTGAACCTGATGACTTTAGATGCTTCATGTAAGTGGAATCATACAGCACTTGTCTTTTGTGTCTGCTTATTTCACTTAGCATAATATCCTCAAGGTTCAAACTTCTGTGTATGCCTCTTTTGATGGGGGTGGCATAAAGTCCAGAGCCTATTTTTAGAGGTGCTTATTTTTTCATAAGCCTTTGTCTGCGTTTATGATATGTAAGAAGCGATGCTTTGTTTACAGCCATCCTGGGCTAACAGTGAGGCTTGCTACCGAGCAGTACTTTTCCATTTAATTATACCTTTTCCATTAAAGTAAAATCATTTGTTAAAACCGTGAATCATTAATAACTAGAGAATAATATTTCAATAAGATACATAGAGCAGTGATGGCTTAGGGCAGTGGTGGTCTGGTTGTGCTCAGGACAGCGGGGTCCTCAAAAATGAATCCCCAAGGAGGGGCCTGGAAAGGTTGCATGCCAGCTTCATCCTTCTAGCCCCAGTTGTATCTCATGTTGCGGGTTCCTGCATAATATTTTATTCTAATAAAATAAATGACGCAGTATGGTGCCATTAGTGCTGTCTACAGAATATTCTGGCTCTTCCCCTCCCAGGAACATGGTAGAGTTGCCCTTCCTGACTTTATGATGGCTGAGCCTAGGGGCCTCTGGCTAATCAGTGTCATTCTGGCAGGGGTCATGTAATTCCCAATGCAACATTGATCAAATCCAGAAATATGAGAAATAAAAATGTGTGATTTAAGCCACCCAGTTGATAGTATTTTGTTATAGCAGCCCACGCATACTGAGACAAACAGTCTCTGGCAGTGTTTTGGGTAGTCACTACTCTGTCAATGTGGGTGGGACTGAGGGTGAGGATGACACGGATAACAAAAAACAAAACATCCCACCTGCCCTAACTATATATTCAGCATGACCTAGAAAGAATCTTTGTTACTTTAAGCCCCAGAGATCCTAGGCTCACTTGTCACTGCAGCATACCTCAGCCCAGACTGACTGACACACAAACTTTTAAATGTATGAAAGCCACCATTTTGGAGGATACATACTTATTTTTCCATTGCTTATATAAATGCTTATATTCCCTCTTCAGACGTCTTTAACTTTTTAAAAATTATTATTATTTTATTTATTTATTTATGCATACAGAACTGGGGTACAGGCCAGAGACTCAGGGGCAGCGAGAGGCTTCGCCAGAGAAAGAGCGGGGAGCAGAACAGGCAGACTGACGAAGTACACTGCTGAGGGGAGCAGCGGGTGGGCCAGGAGGGGTCTGCCGCGCCATGCAGTCATTCTGAGGCAGGCGGGAATTGAACTCATGCTGCAGTGGCTTTAGCTTCTTACTGCTGTGCTTTAACCCCCTGCGCCACCAGGAAAGGTCAGAAATCTTTTAACTTTTAAATACCGCTTAATCTATCTAGTCTCATTTTCCATAGGCTGAAGTCTACTTATCTTTTCTTCCCAAATAGAGGCATACCTCCATGCTTGACTGAGACTCTAGCAATTTTAGGAGTTCAAACAAATAGTTAATCTTTGTAAGCTTCTCTGATGCTGCAGTGCTTGACTTTTTCCAGGAAAGGAATCTTTTGATTGACAGATTTCTCATTCAGCAAGTGGTGTTCAGTAATACTTCTCCTTAACGCCCTACTCACACCTTTACAGTTTACATGAGAGAAACAATTATGCAGCCATTTCCCCACAGCCTCATGGTACAGAGAGAGAAAGAAATGAAAGGGAAGAAAAACAGGAGGAAAAAGAATGTAAAAGAGAAGGAGACAAGAAATCTTTTTAAGCAGAGCTGGGTTTTTTTTTTCCCTCTTTTTCTAATCATGGGCTTCAGAGTTAGTGTTTACAGAAGTGTGTTTCTCCTACATCAGAATCATGGGGTGAGCTTGTCAAAAATGCAGGTTGCTGTTCAGCACCTACTGAGAATATCAGGGTGATTCCCAGGCACACTGATTTTGATGAACACTGTGGACAGTCATTCCACACCCCCCAGCCCCTGCCTTTGATAATGCATATTGTATCAGAAACATTCTTTGCCTGGTAATATCAGGTACTATCATTTTTCAGCCTGGCCTCAATACCAAAATTACTCTTTAAAAAAAAAAAAATGCATAGTCACTAGATTCTCACCCCATTTCAGAACTTACCTTTTCTAAGACACAGACAGAATATATCAATATTTGAAATGGAGAAATAATATGATTGGGTCACACTTTGTGCACATCTATACTCTAAGACATAAAGGCAAACAACTGATTGTGATGAAGCCCAGTGATCCTGAGGTCACCTAGTCTTGGGCCCCAGGATTATCCCAGAAACAAGTCATTGGCAATTGACATTGGTGATCAACGACACATCCAGAACTTACCATATATTACCCCATGTAACCCTCACACTGCCCTTGGAGGGAGGACAATACTACTGTGCTTCTTTCACATGTAGGAGAACTAGATTCACAGAGGTAAATTTACCTGTCTTAGGTCACACAGTTGATAAGGAGCAAAACTTGACCTCCATGACTTGTACTCTAAGCCACCCATCTTCAAGGCCCTTATAGCGGCACCCAGCTGTTCTGCAATGTGAAGGACTATCTGAGCCAGCGGCAGAGAGCTCTAGAACAGTGGTGGGAACAGCAAGCAGAATGGGAAGTGTCCCTGAGATATCCAGACGAACTCTTCATTTGCAACACTGGCCAGAGGTTATAGCATAAAGAGTGTGGAAAACTGCACTGCAGCCCAGCATCTCCCATAAAGAGGGCTGGCCTGGTCAAGGGGACATTATTTCACATTGCCAAAGTAGGTCAGAGGAACTGGGAGAATGATGGGCATTCTTTATCAGGAGCTTCGTGTGACTGGGGAATTAAAGCTGAGTGGAAAGAATGCAAGGATGACACCGCACTTCTGTCACCGGGGTGACATCAGGGCTTGATTACGGCAGGGCATTTCCAGTTTCTTATGAAATGTCTCCAGAATGGGTTGGCCTACAGATCCCATTCTAGAAATAACTACCTACATGGAATAAATTTTGTGTGTGGTTGCTTTGCTAATCAATTCCTGCAGGGCCATGATGGGGGAAAAAATATTCAAGGAAGGTACCGCCTCTTGCTCATTGTCATTACCAACCAAAGAACACACACAGATTCACTCTCCTTCCGCCCTCTGGAAAACCTGCTGCACTTTTCATTACAAGAGCATGCTCCAAGTACTGTAGAGCCAGCCTCACGCACAGTTTTTGTTAATATTTCTTTATTTATATTTTAATTTTGTTGGATACAGAGTCCCCTTTTTTCTCTATATCCTCTTCAGCAAGTTGCATGCTGTGGGGACATAATAAATACTTGTTAATAATAATGAGACTTCTCTGTTGTGGGTTTTCTCTCCTTGTGATGAATTATCATTGGAGGAGAAATGTTCTGCAATAATATGTGTCAACTTTTTAATGAAAACTACTGCACTGAGTGTCTGCAAAGAGCCATTTCAATGCAAGTTATTAGGAGACCATAGTGCTAAGTTTTAGAAATATACTTATGTCGAGTGGCTTGAGGGCACCTGAGATCTGGAGCAGGTTGACTTAGAACTTAGACATTTTGCTACTTGGCACGCAGGGGGCCTTCCCCAGTAGCTTCAAAAGCTTCTCGTGGTGCGGCTGCTTTGCTGATTGAGCCATGTAGCTCACTCAGCTCGTTGTGATGGTTTACACTTTAATCATTCTCTCACGGTAATATAATGGTAATTGGTGTCATTTAATCTACTGTGCTGTTTAATGCCCTGAGACTTCTGGGGATTTCACACAACCCATCACACATTAACCCAGACTATTTACTCCATAAAAGAAAATTCTCCCTTTTCCTCAGGCACCCTAACTTTGCAGAAGCTGGCAAAGCTAGAAAGAAACCATCTCACAGGGTATGTTCCAAGCCAGCGAGAGGTTTTGCCTGCCTGATTTTCTCCAAGTTTTTGTCTTTTTCCAAAGAAATCTGTAAATCACTAAGCTAATTCACACAGGGACCTTCCTTTGCTAATTTTCCCTCATTTCTGACTTGAGTATTTGAGGGCTGGGATGAGCCAAGCTCAGAGGTGAAGGGAGCTCCTCTCTAAATTAGCCTCCCTGGGGCCCCACTGTGGGAAGCAGAAAGAAAAGAAAACGATGCTTAGAAAGTGTCCAAAATACAAGAGCACTGCATCTACTTAAGAAGCAGAGATGGTCAGTGGAAAGAAAGGAAAATTCAGACAGCAATGCTCTGAGCCATTCCAAAGCTGGAGCACATGAACTTGGTCTGTCTCTCTAAGCCCCATTGCACCTGCAATACAAAAATGTCCGTGCAGCCCCTCATGAAAACCAATATTGTGTGTATCACCCTCCCATGGAAATAAATGACCCCAGCAGAATGCGGGAAATAAACTTGCCGAGCACATAAATAACCATTATGACCATCTCGGCATGACGGCAGGTATTGGACCCAGAAGCTGACAAAACATTGCAAAGATTTGTAAACGGCTGTGGGTGTGGGGACCAGCGAACCGCACGTCTCTGACATGTTCAAATATATTTGATTTTTGTAAAAATGGAGCACTTCACCTTGACCCGCCTTTCCCGAGTGGGAAAGAAACAAGATTTCAGTGGGCGTCCATGGTGTCCTTGGTCCAGGTAGGATGTCGCAGGTGATGTGATGGGTCCTTACCTCTGAGGACACTCCCCGTGGACAGGGATGTGAAGAAAAAGGGGGTGAGAAAGGCAAATGCTTTGGCCAGCCTGGCTCTCCGCGGCTTACAGTTCTTGAAGATGGCAGCAAGCAAACTGGGAGGTGGCAGCCACCTGCTGGGAGTGGCGCTGAGGCCGTGTGTCCTCTGGGCAAGGGTCAGTGCTGACACAGCTTAATCTGACCTGCGGTTGTTCTCTTGCTCCTTTTCTGTCTTTCCCTTTCTTCTTCAGCTCAAGCATCAAGATCAGGAATGGCTGGTCTCCAGCACCCGAACCCCGTGACCCTCCGGCAGAAGGGGAAGAAACTAGATTTGCCCGAAGCCGCTGCCCCTCAGCTGATGTCTTTCAGGATGGAATTTATGACCTCTCCTGAATAAACTCCAGAGAGACCGTGGGTCTCAAGTTCACCACACACAGCAGTTGGTACTCAAAAATGATTTGTTAAATGAATGAAAAGCATGACCAGTAATGGAGGTGTGGTATACTCACCGGAAGCTTACAACTAATCCTGGAGGATGGAAGACAAAAAAAATTTTTTTTAAGATTTATTTATTTATGCACACAGAACTGGAGTACAGGCCAGAGGTGCAGGGGCGGTGAGAGGGTTCACCAGAGTCAGAGTGGGGAGAAGAACAGGCCGACTGACGAAGCACACTGCTGAGGGGAGCAGTGGGCGGGTCAGGAGAGGTCTGCCGCGCCATGTGGGTCACCTCCCTGGCTGGGAATCGAACTTGCACCAAAGCGGCTGTGGCCAGCTTCGTAGTGCTGCACTTTAACCTGCTGCGCCATCAGGGAGGACCCAGAAGACAATTCTTGATATGCTTTAGCTGACCTGTTCCAGTCGAGGTCCCATCCATTGAAAAATATCTAACTATAGTTGACAAATAAAATACCACCCATGTCTATCTTCATATTCTAAGATGGATTTTAGGTTTTTGGAAAATTTATGAGACTAATGTCAGCTAAAATACTGCTTTTATCAACTTAAATGCTTTCTACAAAATCTGAAAGGGAAAAGAAAAAAAGAAAAAATCATACAGTTCTACCTAGTTAGTGGTATAATGATATTTACTATTTAGAAGTTAACGGTATAATGATATTTAATATTTAGAATTTCCAATCTTCCAGTATATCTTTGAAATTCTTTCTCCTCCCTCCCACCTTCCTCCTTCCTTGTTACTTCCCTCCCTTCCTTTCTTCCTTCTTTTTCCTTTTCTCTCTGTACTTAGGCAAAATTAAGATCATTTTATGAACAGTTTTATGATCCACATTTTTTTCATTTAAAAATTCATACCGAACATCTTTCCAAATAAATGTCTACAATTTAGTGCTCTGAAATGAATTTCTGGTTTTCCATCAGGATGCAATTTTCTCTTTGGGGACAAATACTGGATAGTAACAAGCCAACATCTCTCAGAAAATGCTTTTACGTAAGACATTTTTTAAAAAGTATAAATTTTTTTCTACTTCTCATCTTTCCCCAATTCCCCCCACCCCAACAACTAAGAAGTTCAAATTTTCTACCACGAGATGACATTTAAATATTGATAGTTCTATTAGAAGGATGCTTGTGATTTCAGAAAAGGAGGGTTCGATCTGTTCTAACAGGGAATGAGTGTTTGTGCTTCCTGGAGGCCTTTTCTGCATTGGAAAGACCCACGGGAGGAAAGCAGAGATGAGGGCCCTTTCCTCCCAGGGAGCAGCAGTAATCTGGGGCCACTAACCTCCCAGGTGGGTGGGGGTTGGCCCCAGGGTTCCGAGAGGCTATCTGGACCCCAGCAGGGGCAAACCACTGAGCTGGCATCGAAAAGACCAGAACATTCCTCTAGGCTGCATGTGCTGTGGCCAGGCTGGCGGGTCTCACCAGGCCAAGGTCCCTGAAGGGAATGAGAGCAGTCAGGCCAGATGTTTTTTTTAAAGATGTATTTATTTATGCTTACAGGGCTGGGATACAAGCCAGAGGTGCAGGTGTGTTGAGAGGCTTCATCAGAGACAGCGTGGGGTGCAGAACAGGTAGATTGATGGAGTACACTGCTGAGGAGAGCAGCGGGCAGGTCGGGAGAGGTCTGCCGTGCCATGTGGGTCACCTTTGGGGATCAAACTCACACTGACGCAGCTGCAGCTAGTTTTCAGTGCTGCATCCTAACACGTTGCACCACCAGGGAGGGCCAGAAGTGATCTTTTGTTAAAGAAGAGATATTGCTACCCAGAGTACAACCTTTTCCTGCCAATAAGGATGAAAAGAAGAAGGAATATCGGAGAGCAGTTATCTCTTCTAAGATAAATGATCCCAAAACTTAATGACTTAAGACAAAAGTCACCTTATTGTCTTTGTAGTTCAGGGCTTTGGCTGAGAGGTGTGCACTCCAACAGCTCAGGCTTCAGCTGCAAAGGCTCACGGTATTGCTGGACTGTCTGCTCTGGGCCTGTGATCCCTCAGACAGCCTCGCTCCCATGTCTGGGCTTGGGCGCGGCCGTTCAGTGACACGAACTCCCTCTCATTCGTGGAGAGCAGCATGTGTGTCTGGACAGAGACTGCACGGACAGTGCTCCGTAGCTGTCCCTCAGCATGGAGCTTGCTGTCCCTCCCTCCCTGTGCACCTGGCCCTTCACCTCTGCCATCACTACGCATCTAGCTGTTCTTCCTCTGCCTTCTGTTTTCTGTAGCTGCCTTGGAAAGTTGCTGTCAGTTCTGGTGGCTCTTTTACCTTTATACGTTCTGAACCTATAGACAACCAACTAGAGTTGTTGACTCTCTCATTTAGAGGTGGGGCGGGCTTCTCAGCAAACCCAACTCCCTGAGGGATCTCGTGGGTGGTTTTCAATGCCTTGCTCAGGAGACAAACTTCAAGAAGACACTGCCCTATGAATGGTGAGTACTTCACAGTGTATGCAAGCAGCAACAATGCTGATGAGTGGCATAAGACCATTTGGACCAGGGAGGGCCCTGGTGGCGCAGCGGGTTAAAGCACAGCACTGAGAAGCTAAAGCCACTTCAGCATGAGTTCGATTCCCGCCTGCCCCGGAGCTGACCCACAGGGCGCGGCAGACCTCTCCTGACCCGCCCGCTGCTCCCCTCAGCAGTGTACTTCGTCAGTTGGCTTGTTCTGCTCCCCACTATGTCTCTGGTGAATCCTCTCACTGCCCTTGTGCCTCTGGCCTGTACCCCAGTTCTGTATGCATAAATAAATAAATCTTTAAAAAAAAAAAAAGACCATTTGGAGAGCTTCACAGAAGAAGTGCGTGAAAACATAGTTTACATTCATATTTTCAAAGTGCTAAGTCAAAAGTAATGCCCATTTTGGTTAGATTTCAGTGTTATCTGATGGCTGATAGAGCATTATTTTTATCTTGATGCTTCTCTCTGTGCACCCATATGTGTGCATGTGTTCACACACACACACAGAGGATCCATTCATTTAGAGATGAGGCTCCTGTTACCAGTAAAAGCCCCGCTTCCCTCAACAGCAAACTGAGATAAGCATCAAAGAGCTCGCTCACACAGTCCCAGTGATAGGGGTGTGTGAGGAGGATCACTGCCCAAGCACCGGGACAGGGTCAACTCCCTAAGTTTGAAAACTACCCAAGAATTTATTTGAGTTCCGTTCAGTTCATGTTCAAGTTCAAGGGGCTCGAGTCCCTTGAGACTATATACAAACATTGGCAGGTATGTTCAGTTTTCTGTAGCTGGAATCAGTCGCTTCCATCATCTCCCCAAAGGGAAGGAGCAGCCCCCTCCCCACACCTTGCCACCTGCCAAGACCCACCAAGATGGACTCACACCCAAGGGGCGTGTGTCTGGGGATAACACGGGATCCCACTTCTTTTCCACAAGGGTCAGCTTGATATGTCGTTTCAGACGCATGAGGACCAGTGTGAGAAGCACTCAGCATCCAGAACAGAGCAGAGCAAAGGGGTGAGGAACCGGGGAAGGCGCCAGGCCGGAACTGAGGGCTGAACATGCTTCTGCCTTGGGAACGGAAGGAAACAGAGGAGGTGACACCCTTTAAGTCTGGATCTCAAGTCCTGTCGTATCGTAGACAAATCTGGACTTGGCCTATCAGTGGCCAAGCGGTCTCCCTGGGCCTCCTTGTGCCCCAGGACAGGGCTGCGAGAAGCAGGGGGTGCCAGGCTGTGCCAAGGGCCTTCCTCCAGCCTGTGTGACAGCACTTTCTTCTCTGCCAAAAGTGGTTGGCACAGGTGCCCTGATAGCGGCAAAGGGGTCACAGGCTGCATCTCCCCACTAAGCCCTGCCGCCCAGGGTGTGCTCCTGCTGATCTCAGATCTCAGCTTCTTCTTCTTCTTTTTTTTTTTTTAAGATTTATTTATTTGTGCATACAGAACTGGGGTACAGGTCAAAGGCTCAGGGGCGGCGAGAGGCTTCACCAGAGACAGAGCGGGGAGCAGAACAGGCAGATCGACGAAGTACACTGCTGAGGGGAGCAGCGGGCGGGTCAGGAGAGGTCTGCTGCGCCATGTGGTCACCTCCGGGGCAGGCGGATCGAACTCATGCGGAAGTGGCTTTAGCTTCTCAGTGCTGTGCTTTAACCTGCTGCGCCACCTGGGAGGGCCCAAGTTTTGGATTTGTAAGATGCACGAGCAGAGTTTCTGTCATTTTTGGAGCATGGTGGACCTTCGCCGTGGACTGCTCTGGAGCTTTCAGACGTCTTTGTGTTTGCTCCTCGAATTCTGAAAGGGGCCTCTGCACAGTGCTGCCTCTGTGGAGGCCATGGGCTCAGCAGGCAGACATTGCTATGCACTGCCCTGTGCTTTCCTGTAGAGACTTCTCCAGCAAGCAAGTGGTAACGAGTAAGAGCGTCTTCAGATACAGAAACTGAGGCTCAGAAACTGCCCTACATCACAGTGGTGGTGGTGGTGTGGGGAGGGTTGTTTCTGAGTTGCTTTTATATCTTCTGAATTGAGCTCAGGACAGTTCCTTGTGCCCCAAGACAGCACCACTCTCTGACACCCACACCTGGAACCCACCTTTCTGGAGACTTGGGTGCCGAGTACTGCACTCCTGGGGCTTTGGTTCCCACTCCCCTTTGATCTTGACCTGGTATGCTGCATTCTTTAGTCACTTGGCCCAGAGAGGAAAGAGACAGTGTTGAGAGCGACCTAATTATCTTTAACGTTTGCTGCCTTGGGTAAAAGGTCTATGCACTATAGCCTGAGAAGATTCTCTGATAGAGAATCAGGTTTTTCAATTGCAAAATTCCTTTGTTAGTCAGGGGGTGGGGGTGCTGGGGTCATCTTCTGTGCAGGGGCAGGGAACAATGATGGGCCTCAGAGAACAGAAAGCCTGGCCCAGCTGGGGCTGAGGTGAGCTTCCGGGAGCCAGGGACGGGGCTCAGGCGTCTGCGCCTGGGGGGGGGGGGGGGCGCGACACAGGTCGCTGGTGACCTTGCTCAGGACTCTTGTTTTCTCTGTGCAGCAACATCATGGAGCAACACTGAGATTTGATGTCCCAGCCTCCTTGAACAACAAGGCTACAGGAATTAGCAAGGGGAAACAAATAATTGAATTTTCATAGAGAGAATACTTTGCTTATCTTGTTTGTCTTTGCTAACAAAACCAAGACAATTCCAGAGTTGTCACAGGCTTTTGCGCCTTTTTTTTGACAATCGCCCACAGCTGTGGTGTTGAGAGATGCCAAGGAGGAGCCTGCTCCCCATGTCTCGTCATCTGGCTCAGAGGCCTCAGAGTCTGCTTTACCTTTGCCATTGGTAAAGGGGATGGTGTTGATATACTGGCCACATGGCTCAACACCATTTCTAACCAGAATCATGGTCCTGTCTCACTGATTCAAAAGAAGGGAGTAAGGGGAGGTGTGGACTGAAGCAGAGGTTCACCAGAGGTAGGCCCAGTGCCTCTGTGTACATGAATGGGGTCCCCGAGAGCATTACAAAGCTCACCCCTAATCTCAGCCTAGAATATGCCACACTTTCTGATGGAGGAGCAAGGCCAGCAACTTCAGCCTGGAGCCCTGGGACTGTTCATGGGAGGCTGGACTTTCTCATGACAAAAGCGACCTGGTATAGGGAGCAAAAATCTGCCTCCCCAACATATATCAAGACTGTTTTCCTGGAAAGGGCTCTGAAAGTTGGGAGTAGTTGCTTTTGAAAAAGATACTTGCCTAGAAACTTCTGTAAGCTAGGGTGGGAGATGAACATCTCTTCTCTTTTCAATGGTGAAGGCTGAACTCAGTCTGCTCACCTCTGAGTGCCTTGGCCGCTCAGCCCCTCACTGACCAGTCCTCCCCCCACAGAGTCCTTTTCTTACCTGAGCTACTTAAGATGGCGCCTGATGCCATATGGGACATCACCCAGCCTTCTTGGGTCTCTCCCATCTATCCAGGAGGGATGCATGCTTTATTGAACTTCTTTTGGACTGACTCACTTATCTATCTGTCTGGTTGTATATTTGCCAGCCTAGAAGAACACAGAGGGTTCGAGGATGATTTTCTCTGAGTCTCTAAAACAGAAAAATATGTGTTTCTGCCTCTTCAGCCCATAGGTCTTGCCTCAGCTCTCGGGGGCCGGGGGGGCGGGGGGGCCTGAACTAGGCTTGCTGGCTATTGTCATCAACACAGGTGTTGATGCTCTCCCTACCCCGCAGGCCATGGGCCCCTCTGCTGGGGGCTGTCTGAGGGACTTGGTGCCCCTGGGGACCGGAAGCAGGGACTAGGGGATCCCATGTAAGGACTTTTTTCATTTCCCCTATGAAGGAGTGGTGACCCCTTGTAAGTGCTGCTTCTGAGAAGAGAACAGGAAACCTGCATCAGTCCTGGGAACTTGAGCAACAGCAGGGAGGTGGGAGCGAAGGAGCCTGGGAAAAAGGGCTGAGGCAGGAGCGATGAGAAATAGGGTTTAATGGTTCCTGTCTAGAAAAACCCAGCGATTGTCGGTTACTGCTTTCATGATTCGACCAGGTAGGCTAAGGCCAGCCAGTCTACCTTTGCCGGGGTCAAGTTCAGGTCCTGGGGAAGGGAAATGGAGTGTCATGCCACTGGGGCCTGTCTTCTTATCAAAAAGGGCTTAAGAGTGTTGATGGCAGGATCTGCCTCACCACTCTACTCACCCAGCTTCCATCTCTTCTGCAGAAAGAGAGGATTTTCACTGTAGGGAGCTCTGTGGGCACACATTTCGTCTGTGACAAGTCAAAACTAAAAGTGAGTTCCTGGGATTTCAGCTCAGCACGCTGACCCCAGCTCATTGGGGGTATCGGGGTTGGACGTGTTGAGGGCAGAGGTGTGTCTGGAGGGGGGAGAGGGGAGTGGGGTTCATAAAACAGCCTCTAGTTTCCCGAGCAGGGCCCAAGGCGGCTTTGTCTTGACTATATTTTGTCACCGATTCAGCACACACAAGGAGACTCGGGGTTCATTCTCTTCGGGTCTCTATTTTCTTGTCCATCAGAAATGACTGTTAATCCGGGCTGTCACCCCCAGAAAGTCATTTCAAGATTGATTTTGTGAGGCTGGCAGGAAGGATTAGGCCATGCCACTCAGCAGAGCTGCTAGGGAAACTTGCTGGAAATGCTAACGACGCTCGAGGTTACAGGTCAGCCTTAGCCCGTGGAGCTTAACACATCAACATAGCTGCGGTCAAAGGCATCCTGAAGTTCTAAATGTTCTAGAGGTGAAGGCAGGCTGTTCTGCATCTCCCAGGCTGGGATTGTGAGTATGGCCTGCACCTCCTGAGGGCTTCCCATGAGTCCTCCTCATAACCTATGAGACACAGCAGTTATTCTCCCCAGGGGGCCCAACAGGGCCTACAGGTCCCCCATCCTGGCAGCCGCTGGAAAATGAGGACGGCGGAGAGAGGCCGAAGCAGCAGAACATGGAGTAGATGCCTTGGTTATGGGGCTTCTGTATAAAGGCGCTTGGGCCCACCCCTATCTCTGGGTCCTGGGCCCCCCACCTAGACAACCAGGGACTTCACAGAGCCCTCTTCTATCTCTAGAAATTTAGAAAACTATAGTTCTGCTGTAGCTGGGGAAGGTCTTCCTGTAGAGAGGAGGAAGAAACCAAACTCGGAAGCAGAAGAAACCTAGACATGACGGAACAACCACCAGCACCACTATCAGCACAACCTCTAAGACGGGGAGACGCTGGCTGGGTGCCAGGTACTAGCCCTCTGTGGGGATGGTTTCACCTGATACTACCATGAGTGAGATGCTGTCACCACCCCAACTTTACAGATGCTGAAACTTAAACCCAGCAGGACTTAGTACCTCCCTCATGGACACAGGCTCATAAGATGGCACCTGAGGCCTTTCTCCCAGCCCGTCAGCCCAGCGAGGACCTTCGGCATTCGATGCTACAGCGTGTGGACTCGTTCCAAAGAAGGCACAGCTTAGCACAGGACAGTCTTTCCAAAGGCAGTTTCTGGAGATGGCTACGTGGCCTGTGCAGACTTCAGGGATCTGCGCGTGGGACGCTGTAACCAAACAGACCAGCTTCCACTGGCCGCTTGGTCTCTCGCCCCTCCCTCCAGGCACTTCGGGACCCAGGTTGTAGAAACTCACATTGCAGAGATTTGTTCTCCTTTTCTCCCCTTTTGATTGCATATTGAACTTAAATTCAGTAGAGAAGAGGAAAATAAATAGGTTTTGCATTGATGGTTAATTGTAGTCAATGTTTTCCGAGCAAAATTCAATTGCAGACAAGAAAACTAGTGTAGGTTTCCGGGACCTTGGAAGGGGAGAGGAAGAAATTGATTCCTAAGTGCCGGAAAGGAACAGGGAAGGGAGTGGGCATAGGATGGCGAAACATATCCCTCCCCAAAGAAGGAAAAGACAGAAAAATAATAAATCCTCTTAGTTAGGGCTTGGCTTCCCTGAGGGGCGTGGGTGAGCAGGGAAAGGGGGAGCAGGCTGAAACCCTGCAGGCTTTCAGCAGGGACAAAGCTTCCTTCCTGCAGGCTGGGAAGGTCCGCTTGTGTCCTCTGAAGCTGAGCAATGAGGGAAGAGCCCAGGTGACAACGCAGCTCTGCTCCCATCCCAGCGAGCTCTCGGGTACTCCCTGTCACAGTGTGATGCTGGGAACTGGCCCATAGCCCCACCTGCATGGAGGATACCTCAGATACCTTGAGGCAGCCTAGAGACAACATCAGGAAGGGAGGAACAGGTGTCAACCTGGGCATTGTTCCTGACATATTAAACTTTGGGTTCTCCAAAAGTTGATCCCCTCAATCTACTTCAAATGCCAATAGAATCTACTACGTGGAGATCCCAAGAAAGTCCCTAAGGAGATCATATCCTTTCCCTTCTCCCTAGGGTGGGGTGGGGGCAGTGGAGCCATGTACGTAAGTGCAGCAAGAAGAGACAGCTCCAGGGTCTGTGGTGGTGCCAGCACTGCAATAAAATCGGGTTTTCCGGGTTTTCCGCGAGTCTGACACTCATACGTCTCTGAACAAGGCCCAGGTCAACGTATGTACTGAGCTATTTGGCATAACCTGCAGCCATGGCTGCACGTGAACTTTCTGCATCTGCTACTGTGTTTTGCAAATTTAGGTTGGTTGTAAGTGCTGATCTGAAGACCTACATAAGGCCAACTGGTGATTCTCAAACATTAGTGTCTTATTTTTTACTTCATTTTTTAAAAGATCCTTTCATTTTTATCGGGGTAATGCAGGTATACAGTGCCATGTATGATGCAGAGGTCAGCTTCCCATCTCTTCAGTTTAATAGTACCACGACGCACCCACCACCAAGGTCCCCTTTGCTGTCATTTAGGATTAGCTGGGGACCCTAAGAACAGATGCCCACTCTCCCATCACCCCAACAAGTGCAAGGTGGGACCAGCGTCCGCATCTTTAAAAAGCTTCCAGGGTTAGTCTGATGACCACCAAAGACTGAGAATTATGCATAAGATCAGAGTCCAGTTCCCTTCAAAAGCAGACCTTTTTGGAATACGCTTCAATTCAGAGAAATTGATACAGCAGATGTCACCTTAAAAAATAAACAGGCAGGGCCCTCCCTGGTGGCACAGCGGGTTAAAGCACAGCACTAAGATGCTAAAGCCACTTCTGCATGAGTTCGATCCCCGCCCACCCAGGAGGTGACCACATGGCGCCGCAGGCCTCTCCTGAACAGCCCGCTGCTCCCCTCAGCAGTGTGCTTCATCCATCTGCCTGTTCTGCTCCCCGCTCTGTCTCTGGTGAATCCTCTTACCGCCCCTGCATCTCTGGCCTGTACCCCAGCTCTGTATGCATAAATAAATAAATCTTTAAAATAATAAACAAGCAGAAATGTACCTCAGCACAATCCATTTTAGTGGAGAAAGTAGCTTTGACAAGTCAGATGACACCAGACCTTAGCTAATCAGGTGAGCTTACTTCAGCAAAGCACTTCTGAAACACGCTTTCTGTTTCCTCTGTATTCAGAGAATGCAGGGCTGTGCTCTCACTTACCGCTCATGATCAAGTACATCAGAGGATGGAGCGCTGTGAAAACACCGGTTTCTACCAGAGCAGCAGGTACTATCAATATTAGATAAAGTGAAGGACTTATTTACACTACAAAGGAATCATTTGCCTTACAAAGAGATTCCTTAACATTTTTTAGCATTTAAATACTTGCTTACTGAAAGTTAATTAGGGAGTAAGGCCAGAGGAATGCACTATTAATGCATTATTAGAATATTAAGGTAATAAATCAGAGATCAAGGTTTCTGAAATGATCATCTAAGCCAATAGGTTGAGTTTTAAAATTCAGTTCACATCTATCCATTGCTGAAAGCAAGTTACACCCGAAGTGTCTCTGCTTCATAATTGCTGTTAGTGAAAACAGGAGTTTCCCTTGCTATTTTTACACAAGGAGGTATTTTGTTTTTCCTTTCTCCCAGGGTCTTTTTGAAGCCTGCTTTTCAAGTCTGATTTCTATTTAGAACATGGCAGATGGGTGTATTCCTCACACTTGCCTTTGTCCTCACTGCTCCTGGCTTGGGCACTAAATCCGTGGCTCCTGAGGAGCAGGACTGTGCTTTGTTAGAGGAGCTAAAAGCACAAGATTAAAATCTTCTAGTCCTTTCATTATGCCTCCCAATATTAAGGCAAGGGATGCAGAACAGAGGCTAAAACCCTAGGTTTCTAGCTCTGTATGGCAAGTAAAAAGGGCCTAAGACACAGCTATTTTTAGGTGAAATGCCTGGAATGAGTTATGGACAGGGAAGCTGCCATTTGGAACAACTCTTAAGGGGAGTCTCAACTCTAAAGCTCGCGCCTGCGTTGCCTGAGATCTGTCATGGCTGCGTCACTGTCCAGCTTCTCCTTCTGGTCAATCTTGCTTCCTTCATACACACTCAGCTACAGAGACTCAGTCCCGGGGCACTCCCAGTAAACTTCCTGCCTGCAAGCCCTGAGCAGGTCTGATTCCTGGGAACCCAGGAAAGTGTGTGATTTCAGCACATATTTTCAGGCATTTCTCTGGGCATGTCCTTGCACCAGGTACTATGAAAGGTGCGGTAAGTACAAAAATGAAGAAGACTCTCTTGTTGCTTCAAGAGGATACATCCCAATGGCGTAGGCAGAAACACGAGCAGCTCATTTCAAGATCTAGCCATATCCTGGTAGCTACAAGAATAGCTAACGCATCCCCTACTGTTCAAGAAGGGCTTCTTCACATGCCTGCGCAGAACCAGCTAGCCAGGGTGGGGGGTGAGGGGGTGGGAAGCACGTTCCAGACAGAGGGGCCAGCAGGAGCTGAGACAGGGAGTCCTGCAGGCCAGAGAAAGCCTCCTGGCGATATTGGAGCCAAGTGCGGCGGGACGGGACGGGAGAGGCCGGCCAGAGCTCCGGCTTAGTCCATGAGCAACAGGGAGCCCCTGAAAGTGTTCAGCAGAGCAGGTTCAGGATTGTGTTTCAGGTACATCGGTCTAGTACTTTAGGGAAATGTGGCAGATGAGGCAAGGGTGCCCACTTACTCTTCTAGGCTTCACCTAGAAGCCTTCCGCACTACAGTTCTGCGAGGGTTAGGAAGCCCAAATCACACGCTTTGATGCCATTGCAGCTCGCGTTCTGGAGCTGGTTCCGGTTTTGCCAATCAGAAGTATTTGTCCAAGATCTGGAAGGTGGGGAGGAGGCAGAGACCGGAACTTTGCTGGCTTCTGGCCAACTTGCTGCTGGGGATGTTGCGGTCATCTAGAGTGGTTTCATGATCATGGCTGCTTCTAGCCGTGGCTGTTTCCTCCTTGCCGTGGCTTCCTGGTCACGCTGGCGTGGCCCGTGGAGGCAGCCGGCTGCTTCTGGAGCTGGCAGCTGAGGCACTCCCTTCCCTACTTGGCAAGTAGCTGTGAGCGTGTCCACCAGGCGGGAGCTCCCTTGGTTCTCAGGCTCTGTGATGTGCCTCTCCAAGCCATTTTTGAAAGCTCAACCTGTTTCTTCATTTTTTCCAACAATTCTGAAAGATTAAATGTTCTCTAGCTAATCACCTTCTGTCCAAACTGGAGGGAATGGATTCTGATCGCTGTACCTGGACCATGATTGATACGAGGCAAGATGAAAGGCAGCGAGCCCTTTCATGGAGCCGCTGCAGATGTCCAGGGTGACAACGAAGGGGCTGGAGGGGACAGAGAGGAAGGGGCACATCAGAAAAACCGCTGGGAGGTGAAACTAGCAGTACTTGCTGATTAATTCATTGGCTGTCAAGGGTGAAAAATAAAGGAAGAAATTGCTAACATGACTCAGTTTTCTGTCTTGGGAACTAGTTGGATGGAAATGCAGATCATTAAGATCAAGACTGTTGTGGAGACGTGAATTTGGAGGTAGGAGGGCAAAATGATGTCTGTGGGGGGCTCAAGTAATTTTTCCTGTTTTCATAATTAAATCAGTTATAAGTACACGTAACACAATTGTGTAACTATTTATTAATGTCCATTTCTTCCCTGGATATGAGCTCCACAAGAGTAGGAGATACCTCCTTGTTCTTACTTGGCACAGTCTGAGAGGTGCCTACTAGACATTTGTTGAATGATGAATTAATGAGTTGAATAATAAAAATTGTAATGATCATATTCAGCACTGTCAAGATGTGCAGGCTTCTGCCCCACCACTGTGAGTAGTAATTAGACGCTCAGCAGCATGTGTGATGATGATGATAGTGGTGGTGGTGGTGGCAGTGATGGTGATGAGGGCGAGTGAAGACGATGAGTTTGACCAGGAACCTCCCTCTGCTTGGAAAATCAAGCCAGGAGGGTAGACTTTCATCAGCCTCCTCCTAAACCCAGAAAAATGGGCCAGAATCTCCTAGTTCAATGAAATTGTACTTCTGTTACATATTCATTAAGTTCCAATCGTGTAGTCAGCCTATTAGGAGGCTTTCCCAGGTGCTTTGCAAATGGAAAGACTTCTGTTGATCTGTCATATACTTAGTGCAATTGCCAGCTCTTATAAATCAAAGCCAAAGTTGACTCCAGCAACTCAGAATAAAGCATGCCCTCAACCAGTCTGATTTCCTGCAGCTGCTCACAGGGTACAGCGGCAACCTGATCATTATCTGCAACATGGTAATTAAGCCAGGCTGTGATTGGGGCAGGCTTTTTCACTACTGTGCCGTGGATTTGCTCTGCACACGCTACCTCCCATGTGGGAGATTCTCTGAATCCTCAGAACCAAGACCCTTTGCAAAATAACTACAACTCCTTAGTATGCCCCCTATAGCATACATAGTTGCCCCCAAAAATATCCTGGCTAGTGGTAATATTTACACACTCTGAAAGACTGCTCAATGATGGTGATGAGGACGAGGATGACAGTGATGGTGGTAATGATCAAGTAGTTGACCAGTCACATCTTTATGGTTGAAAAAGTCAAGCCAGAGGTATAAAATTTCTTAGTATTTGCCTCAAGACCTGAAAAACAGGTCAGAGTGTAGAAGGAAGGTAAAACACAATGAAATGATGTGGATCTCAGCACCCAGATATGAGGAAGCGGTCAGAGGCTGATTCCATGGCGTTCCCATGATGTGGCCTGATGTGTGTTACATGGGTGACTCAAAATGATGGGTGACAGCTCTGTCAGGATGTGTGTCCCCCCAAAATCTAATATTCCTTTCATAAATTTCAAAAAAAAACTAGCATCTTTCCTTGATTGATACAGTGGTTGCATTCTTTGGAAATGAAAGGTAAACTATAAACAAGATATCTCTATCTCCAAGATCCCAAGACCCCAAAAGCTTTGTGTTAAGGTTGTTGGGATGTAGACAGTTCTTCACCATCACAGCTGTCCTGGTTGGGCCCCACTAAATGCCTATGTGGTTTTGAAATTATTTTAAAGAACTAATGACTACCAAGATCATTTGTTTAATAAACAAATGCATTGAATTCTATCCTCTGCCAGCTTTGGGTGATAAAAATGAATAAGGGGGCATCTCTTGAAAAATAGCCACTTCAGAGGAGGGGCTTAAAACCTAATATAGTGTAAGATATAATAACACCTGACATTTCAATAGCTCTTGCAGTTTACAAACCACTTCCACATTTCTTATCTTTTGGGTTGCTCACAGATCATTTTTAAGGTTATATTAGCAAGCCTTTGGTTTGGATGTAGTAAAGGCAAACTGAAAATAAGAATGCATTAAACAAAAGATTGCTCTGTCCCATGAAAGTCCATGTGAGTGCTCCAGCGCTGGTACTTGGCTCCGAGGTGCCAGAAACCCAGGCTCCTAATGTACCTCATCCTCATGGCCCAGGTGAGTGCCAAAGGCATTCACCTCCCTGATTTCTTAAGGACAGGTGCAGCAGGAAGCTGCTCTTATCTCCTTCCATGTCTACCCCATTCCCCATGGCCGCAGGCAGTTACAAAGGAAGTCAGAACTGTCCCAGGTTCCACGTATCAGCTAAAAATGGGGGCTCTTTTACCACTGGAGGAGGATGGATACTTTCTGATTCAGCTAGAAATCTACCAGAAAAACAAATAAGAAAAGCTTCATTATCCTCATTAAAGGATTTTTTATGCCTATCTTCCTGTTTAAGATGCTGAGTTGAGCACATCTCCTCCCTCCTGACACTTCGCCAAAAAATAGCAAATTAAACAAAAGCATAAGCCATAACAGCAAAGAACATGAAGAGAAGGGTACTATGAGGGGGTGAGGGGGTTAGCAGATTTCTGGTAGCTTGAAATTGTATGTGACATGTTTTTAACATAACAAATAATAGAATTTACCCAGGAAATTCATGGATACCTGTTGTCCGTTAATGTAGCAAGCAATAGTCTAAATAAATATAGAGCAGCAATTGGACTATAAATGTTTTCAAGAACAATGAAAGGAACCCCAAGAAATAAGGAGAAAGAGTAAAAGCTTGATATGATAAAGAGACATATGTTTCTCCTACCAACAAGAAAAAAGACAAACTAGAAACTCCAGGAAAAACAAAAAGCTGTACAAATAAATTGTGATCCCAATAGGAACTAAAATAAAATGTGGCATTATTTGGAGCAGTTGGGTGAGTGTGAGAAGGAAGACTCAGTTTGTTATTTATACTGAAACGGTTTGCTTTCAGAGACCCTGGGATCAGGACATTGGAACCATGGGGAAGAAATGTAATCATGGACATGGCTTAGCTCTCTAACGATATTTACGTAGCAATAATGTAAACCCTGTTGTCTGGTTTTCAATTTTAGAATCAACTTATAAACAAAGCAGGAGATACTTAGCTGTGGTTTCAGAATAGACAGAATTTGGGACAAAGAAGAGGGTAGAGAGGTAAAAGAAAGAGAAGTTCTACTTCTGGATTCATCTTACTGACTGAACCAAAGCTATCATTGACTGTTGGTGGAACAAGAATTAGAGGTTTGTCTCCAGTTAAAACAATAACAGAAACTAAAATAGCTAAAATTTTCAAAATGTGGGAGTGGGAGACGTGAATTAAAACTTTATCTACCCTAGAAGGAAGTGCATAAGTAATGTCTGCTAAGGTTGTCTATCAAGGCAAAGCAATGTAAACATACTATTTGGAGATAGAAGAAGAAACCGCTAAAGAACTGAAATAGAAAGTGGTTACAGGCTTCATCTTCGGAAAGTGATCTGAGGGTGGGCGAGGTGGGCCCCAGTATTGTGTCTTTACATTACAAAATGTTTGGAACTGTTGGGTGTTTTAATTTTTGCACAAGAATCACTGATAAATTTGGATTTAAGTTCTAGAAACCTGTTTCACAGTCACATTAGGAAACAACTAAAATTGTTCACAAATGAAATGAAATATTCACAGTAAGGTGAGCAAAACTCAAAGAGATTAAGTTAATTTGTCCAGGTCCAGTGGCCAGTGGAGTACTTCCGGCTGGAAACCCAGCCACGGTGCGGGGAGGTAGAACAGGCATGAGTGTGATCTCCTCTATTTTCCTGAGCTCATCTGCTATCTCCATGTACTTTGTCACTTCAGACCTGTTTTAGACTTTGATGGATGTAAATAAAAACATAAATAGCTCACGAGACAGATAAATGTGTACTTTACATATTTGGAATGTCCTCAGGTGTCCTCTGGAACAAACAAATTGTAACTGCAATCGTATTTCAAGTGCATGTGAGGTGTTTCCTGTGGAAAGTGATGGTGAAATTAAACCTTTTGCAGGAACAGACAGACCTTTTGCAACAGGAGCATACTGGTCCATGCGCTCAGCAGTGTTCTAGGGAAGCACTTCCCACTCATCCTGCCGGGGCTCCTCGGTTGTTGTTCTGAGGTCTCTCTGCACCTCTGCTTCTTTGGGCTTTCTCTTTGCTTCCTTTCAGACTTGCCCTGATACTTTCAGGGCTTATTTCTGTCTTGGCTCCTAGCTCTGGCCTCACCCCAACACTTTTCCAGAGCTGTTCATCCTTTCAACAAGCAGTGTCTCCTGGGCTGAACGACCAAGATGCCATCTCATCACCTGGGATTCGGGGTCTGGGTGAGGTTTTCCAACACTGCAAGGACCACCCCCCTTTTCTACACATCTGCCCCAGGTCAGGGACATGGAACAAGCTGACATCCTCTCTCCCTCCTCCTGGAGAAGACAGGTGGTCACAAGCAGAATTTGAATTCCTCGTGATCCATAGGTGGTTTTGCCCGTTAAAGGGGGCCCTACCCATCCTGAACCCAGCTTCTGATCTGAATCCATTACTTTCTGGTTAAGCAAGGATTAGAAGATTGAAAATGTCTACTTCCAAAGGGGAGCTTGACAGCAAGCTTTAAAGACTGTAATCTGGAGACACAAATTAAATATATAGAGCCATTTCCATAGCTCGGAGGCGTCCTGCAAGAAACACTGTTGTTTCTGGATGTAACACACCATCAATCACCTCGCCTGAGACATCGAATCTAGACTGGAGACATGGGAGGGCCCGAGGACGAGGACGCCTCGCTGCCTCCTCAGTCTGGAATGTGGAAAGGACTTGGTGTAGCTTCTCGTTTGGTTGCTTCTGCTTATTGTGGGACAGATTTTAAAATAGAAAAATGTGCCCTTGCTCACGTATCTGACTTTTACAAGTAGCAAATGTTTTTGCCTTTATTTTTGTTTTACCACCATCCCTCTGGCTTTCTCCCTCTCCGCTCCCACTCAACCTCCTACTCAACAGGGTATCTTTAATCTACTCATGTCACTTCATTTATCAGTGTCCACTAAGTTGTCCAAGCACTTTGCTTTGTTGAGTTACCTGCTGTGTGTGTCCAATATTTGTTTTTGTCATTCTAATCTACTTACGATACATAATTCTCTCCAACTCCTTCCATTCTACTGAATAATACTCCATCGTGTGGATATACCACAAATTCTCGATCCAATCCTTTATTGGAGGGCACTGTGTCCTAGTTGTGAACAATGGTGCAGTAGACACTGCAGAGCTGTTAATATTTTCAGTTTATGGTTCCATGTCCTTTGGATACAGGCCCAGTGTTAGGATCACTAGATTATATAATACTCCATCTTTAATTTTTAAGGAAAACCCAGATGTCTTTCCAAACAGACTGTGCCAGTTTACGTTCCCAACAGTGTGAAAGGATTCCTCGTTCCCTGCGTCCTCGTCAGCACTTGCTGTTGGGGGTCCTTTAAAAAATATTTATTTATTTATTTATGCATACAAGAACTGGGGTACAGGCCAGAGGTGTGTGTAGTGGGGGCTGGAGGGAGGATTACCAAAGACAGAGTGGGGAGCAGAACAGGTAGATTTACTGAAATACATTGCTGAGGGGAGCAGTGGGTGGTAGAGGAGAGGTCTGCCTGGCCTTGTGGGGCAGCTCCCTGGCCGGAGATTGAATTCATGCTGCAGTGGCTGCTGATAGCTTCATAGGGCTGTGCTTGAACCCACTGTGCCACCAGGGAGGGACCTGAGGGGTCTCTTTAATATTTGCCACTTTCAGGAGAGAAGACACCTCCCTATGGTTTCCACCTGCATCTCCCATAGGGAAAGCTTTGGTGCGCACCTTCCCACATAGCCACTGGCCCTCGGGAGCTCTTCTTTGCCTCACTGTCTCTTTAGAACTGCTGCTCATTCATTAATTGGGCTGTTTTCTTTTAAATTATTAAATTGGATACTATCCCCTTACTTATTATAAAATCTGTACATATTTTCTCCCACTAAATAGGATATCTTTTTAGTCTACTTAAATTTTCTTTCACTGTGTAAAAGTTTTATGATTTGAGGCAATACCAATTGTTTGTTTTTGCTTTTATTGGTGTAGTGATTGAAAGTTGGTTTGACCTAGATCGGGAGGACCCCAAGTTCAGCACACTCTGACCGGTGGGGGTCAGCTGGCTGCACTTCTGCCCCGAGACCCTCTGGCATCGGGCAATAGCTATGCTGGTTGATGGGGAGGAGGGAAGTGACCTGGCTCTCACTGTGTGCTTGTGAATCCTGTTTTCTTTAAGATTTCCTCTGAGGAGCCCGTGCAGTCTACCAGCAGCACCAGGCGATGATTCTGGCTAAATGGCCCTCAGTCCCCTGAGTGACCACAGAACTGGTGGGATGTCGTAGTCAGGTCTTAGTCAAACTATTTCTTCCCGTATGCATAAATGCTGTAGTGCTTAGCAAAATGCAAATGACCTGGAAGCATTATTCCATCGTAAGTAAGCTTTTATCTTTCTATTTCTCAAAAGACATTAAAAATACCTTTTCTGTGCTGCTGTGGCCCCTAATTAGTTTTCAGTGATATAATCTCTATGCTTCTTTTCAGAGGACTTTGCACCATTTTAAATTGCATTTCTGTGTGTGTGATCATTGATTTTGTGTTCTCTCTTCCACTCGACCATAAGCTTCATGAGGATAAGGATTGCATCTATTTTTTCCCTCATGAACTGTATTCCAACATCTGGAAGAGTGCCTGGCACATAGTACATGCTCAGTAATATTAATTAGGCAAGAGGGGGCGGGGGTGAGAGTGACTAGAATTTATTCTGATGGTTAAAAACTTTAGGAACCATTGATCTGGCGATTTTACAAATACAGGTGAGACCCAGAAGTGAGAAGTGCCAAGAGACCAAGGAGACACATTGGTTTGTTGCAATGTGGAGGTCATCCCAGTGTTCTTTCCAGCATCGTCGTCAATCTCGAATAGCCTTATATTTAAACTGTTTATAAATAACATCATGCTGGGCGTGATGCAAAGCGGACCAGGCAGAAGCTCAGCCTCGTTGTGATGACAGCCTAAGAGCGTCCTGTGGCTGCTTTATGTGGCATCTTTTACATTGGCAATTTCTTGGAACGATTTACTTAAACGACACACTTAGACCTCTGGGGTACATAATGGCATCAATCACTAAAAAGAGGGGAACCTATTTTCTGTTGCCCCCTCCCCAGCCCATTTGCTCTGAGTCCCTCCCTGAACCTGAAATTAGACTGTGCTATTTATGGAATGCCAAGCACTAGCGAGAACTATTTTAGGTGCTGTGGGGCCATCGCAGGCCCTGCGTGCGAGCCAGGGTACCTGTTTCAGAAGGGAAAGCAGGCAAGTCTACATTTTCCTTTGTAGCGAGGGTTTTTTCTCTGCAAAGATCAGATCTGTGCGTTCGGTAGCTGCAGAGCTGACCTGCAAATACATTCAACTGCATCCATAGTTCCTAAAATTGACAGTGACCAGTTCACTCACTAGGTGAGAAGAAAATATTTTCAGAGAGAGCAGAGGTATGTGAGAAAAGCTTGTATAAAGTAAGTCGAAAGGCTTGAGGTTGCCTAAATCCAACACAAATCCTAAATTCAACACAAATCCTCCCCGGCTAAGAAGCCGGGTCTCTCTGATGATGCAGGGAAGTCTCAGCCCCTCAACCCACACAGGGCCCTGCCCCTGGGGCATTTCCTTTCCCTGAAGGGCCTGGCTGATAACACAGTGACCTGACTGCAAGCACACCCCCCGCATGAAATTTTCTTTCCCTTTGACTGTGAATAGTCACATGGTAACAGTTAACTTCTGGATTCCTAAAGAGTTTTTCAGAGTCAGTGTCCTGAAGGGAGGGTCAGTCAGGGCAGGCTGGTAGCGTCAGCCACTGAGTTACAAGGGCCCTGCCACTGCTGGCTCGTGCTGGGGGTGGGGGCAGCGAGACCAGGCTCTTATTTTTGCATGCATAAATCTTTTTTTAGTCCAGTTTATATATTTATAAATTTTAATTTAATAGTTAATTTTCACATCATTTTGTGTCTTTTTCCATCTCGGTTGTCATCCCCATGGGCTTCCCATCACCAAATCACCCGTGTGCCATCACCGTAATCCAGTGCACTCCCCCCCATTCTTGACCCCATCCCCCACTCCTCCCCCCCTCCCCTGTAAAATGTCTCTGGTATATAGTTGTTCACGATTATTATTTTTCCCCCCAAACCAGGCATGGTTTTGAATTTACTTATTTTTGTTTTTATTATTTTTAAATTTAATTTAAATTAAAAAATATTTTTGCATCATTCTTCATTGTGTGCTTTTTTCCATCTCTGTTATAAACAGGCATTTTAGGGGCCTTGCACACCCCCACTTGAGGTGGCACCACCACCCTCCCCTCACCCATGTGGCTCTGCATGAGGTGGCACCACCACTCTCCCCTCACCCATGTGGCACCACCACCCTCCCCTCACCCATGTGGCTCTGCATGAGGTGGCACCACCACTCTCCCCTCACCCATGTGGCACCACCACCCTCCCCTCACCCATGTGGCTCTTTCCTCTCCCTCTGCTCTGTGGTTTCCTTTCTTCCCTGGAGTGGGGGGTAGGGGGAAGGTGAGGGGCCTTGCTTCGTGCTTGGGGCCCTCCTTGGCTGGTAGAAACAAGGTTCATGAGCGAATACTCACTGCCAGAGCTGTTCTGGCCACTGACTAAGCAACCAGTCATCAACCCACCCAGCCGCCCAGTGACGTTCCTAGCATCTTCTTATCTTGCAGATGTATTTATTTATGCATACAAGAACTGGGGTACCCACATGGTGCATCTTGCATATTTTAAGAACAAATAGATCCAGAAACAGTAAGCTCCTTGCCCAAGGTCACACATAGGAGGCAAAATTTGAAGCCACAATGGCAGGACAAAGCTAAGACCCAGGTGCAGGCATGAACTCTGTTCACATCTACGGAGAAGCTCTTCACAGCACAAAGTGGCATGTAACAGGCCTTAGGGGGACCGTGCAGCCCCATCTTTTGTGTTTGAGGAGCTCCACTGCTCCGGTGGGGCTGCAGGGGTGGGGGTGGGGGGTGTTGGTATGCTGCAGGAGAAGGCAGATCTAGGCCGGACACATAAAGTTCAACTTTCAGACCTTTCTGGAACTGCAATATGTTCTGTTTCGTGTTTCCTAAATTATCTGCAACAGGCAGCTGTGCTATAGGTCAGAATCTCGAGGTGCTCTGGGATTCCAGACGGGTGGGGGCTGCCACTGGCTCTCGCTGGGAAGAACACAGCTCACAAATGTGGAGCATGTGGGGAATTCGGGGGCTAAAAAGAGAAGCTCCTGGTTGGAAGTAGCTAAGATTCCTGGACCTCTGTGGTGGCAGGGAACAGTTTTGGGGATGTTTGGATTTTGCTGTGGAGCTAAAAATAAGGTCCTGGTGGGCCCGCCCTGGTGGCGCAGCGGGTTAAAGCACAGCACTAAGAAGCTAAAGCCACTTCAGCATGAGTTATATCCCCACCCCGGAGGTGACCCACATGGCACCGCAGACCTCTCCTGACCCGCCCGCTGCTCCCCTCAGCAGTGTACTTCGTCCATCTGCCTGTTCTGCTCCCCACTCTGTCTCTGGTGAAGCCTCTCACCGCCCCTGAGCCTCTGACTTGTACCCCAGTTCTGTATGCACAAATAAATCTTAAAAAAAAAAAAACAACAAAAAACAAGGCGGGCGCATGTCGCGTGTTTGCGCTCTGGGCACTGGATGCAGGGGCGTCCACAGACCTTCGCACCCACTCCCGAGCACCCGCAGCCCTCACAGCCAGACTCTAGCCACCGCCTCTCCCAGCTGAGGAGGTCAATCGCGCTCAATAACTGAATCCACAGATTTGAGGCCAAGCCAGGACTCAAACCGCAGCTGTTCCCCTCAGATGTTGGTAACTTGAATTGCAACAGCCCATTGTTCTAAAGACTGTATTCGGAAACCAGTGAATACATCAGCCAGGTTCTTCCCACCTCACACCCTACCCACCAAATGTTTGGGCAATTAAAATAGCTGAGTTCCCGTATAAGGGGAACGAAAAACAAACAAACAAACAAACAAACAAAAACCCAATGCTTGGACTTGTCCCAGTTACATGAATTAATTCCGTCTTGGGGTTCTGATGGCAGCAGAAACAGAGGAGCCCAGAATCCCATGATGAAATTATATTGCTGGTGTCCTTGCCAGCTTAGCTATTATTTTACGGGAAATGTATGCATGGCTTCTGAGAGGGCCTCTCCACCAGCAGACAGGATGAAAAAAATATTAGTAATGATAGGATTCTCTGCTGGCATGCTGGTATTTATGTGACATTATTGATAGGAATGGGGCTTGTTTGGAATCTGGAAGGTAAACAGAGTTTCAAATTCCAACCCTCTATTGTGGGAAGTAATAGCCAGGCAGCATGGTCATGCAAATTAAGGAACTCCGAAGCCCTGAACCTCCAATCACAGCTAGGGCACACCAGCATTCCACACAGCCTCTCCCCCAGAGAGGGCCCGGCTCCCACCAGGAATCTTTTCCTCCAGCATCAAAGGCTGCGGGAGGCTCAGGATTGGGGATGGCTGGCTGTAGCCACACCCCCAAGGTGGGGAGAGAGCCGGGAGTCAAATAAATAGTTTTGTCCAAAAAAACGCCATAGTTGGAATTCCCACTCCTGGCCTGCATTCCCTTGGCCGGCCCTGCGGTCCCAGTCGCGGCCTAACAAAGTCCTGCGGTAGCTGGTGCCTGGCAACGGCCTGCCCCACCCACCTGCCGCGCACCACAGGGCCCAGCCCAGCAGAAAAGGATTTTGCTCCAGCGGAGAGCTCAAGACACACCCGGGCTATCTATAGAAAATCCCTCCAGGGGTTCTGCTGACAAGTCACTCGAGATCCCTCCTTGGGCTTTATTATGTCACAGGAACCCTGAATGGAACGCAGAGGATTAAATTCCAAGCCATGCCCTGTCGGCTGGGCCCTGAGGGAGAGGGGCCAGCTTTTTCCAGCGGCCATCTGGGTTCTCCGGCGCCCCCTTCTGAAGGTTTCTGTCCCTCTGGTCCAACTCGGTGCCAAGCTCCGAGGAAGCTTCAGGCTTCCTGAAGGTGTGAGAACTGCAGTGGCTGGGTCGTTAACCCACCACAGTATCCAGGGTGCATGAGGGTGCGGGAGGAACCGACGTGGTCCTCAGAGCGAGCCCCTTGCAAGACCTTGCTTCCTTCGGTCCTCTCCCTCTGGGTCTTGGACCCAGAAAAACCATGGACTCAAAAACGTGTGACTGTCCTCATCGTCAAGAATTTTAGGAACGGAAGCTACAGAGGTGGGAAAGTGCCGGTGGGTGGTCTCTGGAGGCCCCATGGAGTGCCGGTTCCCTGCACCTTGAACAAGGAGAAGAGGCTGGATGCCAAGGGTGGGCTACTGTCGGTTACTTAAACCTTACAACCTCTGTGTCTCTTATCTACATTATGGAAGCGGTCTTAGGGCCTCCTACCCATCACTGGGGTGTGTGGGTAAATGGGTAAATGAGTCACCCAGGAGTGGGATACCAGAGGTGTCTGGTATGTCGTGAGTCACCTATTCTCACTCCTGCCATTAGCACATAAGTGACAAGGACCCAGTATCTCTGTAGACAACAGTGCTGTGGTTGGTAGTATCGATTGCATCCATTGCACATTTATGACGTTCCAGTCACTCCACTGAGCAGTTACAATTCTCCACTGTTTCAGAAGTGGCCCTACACAGTGAGTATTGTCATTGCTAGCTCTCAGCAATGCAGAAGCTGAGCCGTCAGTGACTGGCCCAGATCACTGCTCTCCCCGCAAACCAGCCCAGACTGGCAGACTCTTCTCTGGCTGCTTGAACATGCACACATCCCTGACTTCCTGGGCCTCACGGGGAGCAAAAGGAAAGAGAAAAGCACCTGCTTCATTTCCTTGGAATGATGCCCTTGAGAAAAGTGCTGTGCAAATGGATGTTCGATGCAGAAAGGAGAGGGATTTGACCTCCACACAGGAAGTAAGTCAAAGGAAGTGGTGGGGAGCATGAGCATCTTCGTGGGACTGCCTTGCTGCTGCTTGGAGAGAGGGGGCCCTGGGGGAACATAGGACACATTTGATCCAAGCCGAGAGTCCAGGGAGGAGACCATGTGTGCTTTGCAAAACAGAAGGTTCAGAACCTGTCAGACAGCGAGTTTTTCAAGTGTATGCATACACACTCATGGCGCACACTGGTGCTTCAGTAATAATGCATCACTGGGCTTCCACCTTAGCAGAGTAGGTGAAACATGTAAACAAATAATAAATTATGCCTGTGCCAATGGGCCGTAGAAGCAGTAACTATAAAATATTACCCAGGGGAGAGGAAGTTTATTGAGACTGTGATAGAACACCCCAATCTCGTTGCCAACAGCGTCATTTCACAAGACTAGTAGGCTGGCAGGGTTGTTACTTGAAGGAGAACTTTGTCATTTTCCTTTTTCTTAAATGCAAGATTTTTTTCCTTTAAACAATACAAATCTTCCCTGCTGAAGGGATGGTGAAAAACAGGCTCCATCCTTTGTTGTAAAAGGGATTTCGTTGCACAAAATAAAGGGGTTCCTTTATTTTGAAGGCCTAAGACCTAGTTTGGCAAAGTGACTTCACATCTCTTTCCCTGATATGCCCTTGGATGTGGCGTGCAAGGGGCCCCTCTGACAGTCAGCTCCCTGTGGGCCCCAACCTGAGAAGTGAGCACAGCAGACTAGAGCAGAGGTTGCCAGGATGTGACCACACCCCAAGAATGCCACCCCAAAACTCATTGGAAGGAAGAAGGTATGACAATGTCTACATTTTGTTATATTTGTGTATATATGTATGCTATGTTTTTGCTATATTAAGCGGAATAATGTCACTCGCCCCTGACTACCCATGTAACCCTCCTCCCATACACAGCGACTCTTTCTTTCCTCTGTCTGCCCACCTTCTTGCCTGCCTCCTCCCACAGTATTTGCAGCAAAGCCTGCAAGTCACACTACAGCTCGGAAGGCATCCCGCTCTTGTCCGCTCTCCACCCGGTGAAACTTGTCACGAGATAAAGTGCTCGTGCAGCCTGGGCTGGGCTTATCGCTTTGTGTGGGCCTGTCTTTCGCTATTTCAGGCTCAATGAATGTTCCTTTGTTCTGCTTAAGCTTGCTTGTACATCAGTGATTCTCAGGCATGCACCCAACCGTCAGCATTTCCCTCCATGTGGGAGGGAGGAAGGTACTCCCATTTTGAAAGGGGTGCTGGTAGCCAATTGCCATGTACTGTCTGCTCAGAAAGATGCCATGGCCAGGGGCACTGTGGCCATGATCAAAGCTACTGTTGCTGTGTCTTCTCCATGGAATAAAGTGTTGTTCCAACAAATACAATCCTTGGCAACTCTGATGCCAAGATGCCATAGACAGAACTGTTGGGAATCCTCCCCTGAAATTGGTAACTAGTGCTTTGTGCTCTGCTGGATACTATCACCTCAGCTATCAATGTTCCACTCTGCTGAAAAGCAACTCCTCCTTTTTTAAAAACCCAATTGTAATATCATTGTAAAGGGTACAGGGAAAATGCCTCCCCCCCCCCAAGTCCTCTAGGTTCTTCCCCAGCTGGTTGAAGAGTCAAATTAACATCAGATAGACAAAGAAAAGAAAAAAACAAGTTTAATGACATATGCAGGCTCTACCTCCATGGATATTCTAAAATAAATGAGATAAAAATGGGGCTTCAAAGAGAGAGCAAGGTATCACCCATGAGGAAAGGACCAGGCTCTCTCTTGTACGTTTGCTCTGCCATCTGGCTAGGTTTCTCTGATAGAAAGCTTATTTCTGGACATAATCCCTAAGTCTGGTAATAACTCCGACTTTCATTCTTCTAGGGAAGTAGTTAAGGGAGTGGTAAAATTTTCTCAAGTCTGTAGGCCACCAGTTGATGTGAGCTGGAAATAACCCACGTGCCAGAACGATATGTCTTGGCAAGACCATTGTCACAGTAGGTCGAAGGCATCAGCAATTATTCCTCAATATAATCATAAATCTAATCGGTGTCCATCTCTTCTCCATCATCATATATTTGTATATGTATATCTATTTACATGTGTGTATGTATATTTTCACAGTTTGACCTGAGATCCACACCGAGACCTTACATTGTGATGATAAATATGGCCCTGAAACCCCTTTTGATCCTGGTCCATCTGTCAATCTCTTACTCCCTATTTTTGCCATTTTTTGGTTGAAAAACTTGAATTGTTTTTCCTGGCTCATCTTCTACATGCTCAATTTTGTTGCTTATGTTTCCATGGTATCATTTGTCATGTGTTTCCATTCCTTGTATTTCCGGTAAATGAAAAATCAAAAGGCTCCATCAGCTCCAAATCATTTTTGGCAAGAACACCTTGTAGATGGTGTTAAGGACAACTAGTGGAGACCATAATGCCTAGCTGTCTCTTTTTTTTGGGTCATATCAGCAATCTTTGATCATTGCCAAATATTTTTGCTCACTAGTGGTTACAACGTGTGATGCTCTGTCAATAGCTGTCTTCATTCATTAGTTGGAATACTTCTGTAAAAGAGAAACTTTTCGTTAGCTATTTGCTAACCCTGAGGCATAGAACTCAAAGGAAGTCAGGATAAATACTTTTTGTTCTTTACCAGTTTTCAGGAAGTAAACTTGACCACCTGGCATTCTCCAGAAGTGATCACAAGGGTATTTTTAAAGTATTATTATAGACATAAGAATTTGAAGACATAAAATGTGCTTTCACTCACTGGGGTGGCTGGAGCATCCCAGCTTTGGCCGATAAAAATTGATTCAAGTTGGCTCCGGAGTCCTCAGGTCATTATCGCCACAGTCATCGATCACTTCCCTGCTTTCTGGTAGGACAGGATGTGCCAAGATCATCCCCCAGCCTTCTCTACCAGCTGGTTCGCTTTAGTGGGACATGGTCTTTAAGTCTATACTTAGGGTTGGATTAGGGTCTTATTTATTTATTTATTTTTGTGACTACATTTTATAATGTACATAATATGTTACAACTATGGTAGATACATGTGATACATAAATGACAAAGATATGAGACATCCAGTATCGGAAGTTTAGACTCTTACTTGTTCAGAGCATTGGCTTGGAAAATGCCCCGAGCAGGCATTGAGATCTCATTTTGCTGATTTCCATGATGCACTATCACAGGTGGGCAGCGCTCTGTGATCTTGCTCAAGTTCTTTTTTTCTCTCTGAATCTCAACTTTCTCATGTGAAATGAACACATACTAATAGCTGCTTTGCTGTTACCAGTAGATATAACAGACAATAGATGTGTACCTATATACCACACTGATCTCACTCAACAAATGAGAACTATAGTAACACTAAACATCTCTGATCACAGGTCACTGCAACAGACACAATAATAATGGGAAAGTCTGAAATGACTGCAGCGATTACAAACAATTACAAAACATGATAGAGACAAAGCATGATGGAGACATGGAAAAACGACATGGATAAACCTGCTCAGTGCCGTCACCAGAACCCTTCAATTGTCTAAAGCGGAGTGTGACATGAATTTCTATGCTCATGGAATCATTTTAAAGTTCTGTACTGACAGAGCTCCACTCAGCTAGAAGGTTCTGTGTCTGCCCTCAAGGAACTTACAAGCCAAAAGAATGGAGAAATCGCAACATGGGAAAACACCCCAACCTCCACCTTTCCCAGGGCCAATCTTTTGGGACATTTAGAGAGAGCTTTCTAGAACCTGGAGAGGTCCAGAAGTCACTGAGGAAAATGGGCCTTTGGCTGGGCCCCTGAAAGTTTGCCTGGGTTGATGGAAGGGGGTTGTCAGGGAGGAAGTTCGGGGTTGGGGAAACGGTCGGGTTCGGGAGAAAGAAGAGGCAGCCAAGAAGTAGGAAGAGGAGAAGCTGCTGGAAGAAGCAGTCTCAGGTTGGTAGGATATTTCCATCAACTCCCCCCTCACAGAGGAAATAAGCAGGAAGAAGGCAGCAGCATGCCACTGGCTCCACGAGAATCTTTTTGCCTGGCAAGGTGGGGGCCGCCAGCTGGAGCTGAGAGGAAGACAGGCAGGGCCCAGGCCCCAGGGCTCTCGGTGGGCAGTGTGTAAAGGAGCAGCCCAGGCTCCGAAGAGCTGCGGGCCAACCCCAAACACACGGGCATGCCCTGCATGCACCAGATGCCGGAGGAAAAGAAAAATGGCTGGTGACCCAGGCCTCAGCACTGCCAGGACTACCTGGCAGCAATGAAGCAAACACCAGGGAGAAGTGACATATCACTGGCCTCGCTGACCCCCGGGAGAGTCTGGCTCCCACGGCTGGGACCCTCGGGAGCTCACATACCAGAGGCCGTTACCTGCTAGGCGCTATGTTAAGCGCTAAACAGATGCTCCCGTTACTCCTCCTCCAGGCCCCGTGTTCCTATTTAATGGATGAGGACACTGAGGGAAGCTTACTGAAGGTTAAACACAGGGCCCCGCCTGGTGGCGCAACGGGTTAGGACGCAGCACTGCAAGCAGACTGTGGTGGCTTCAGCATGCGTTCCCTCCCCGGCCCGAGGTGACACATGGCGCGGCAGACCTCTCCTGTCTCACCTGCTGCTTCCCTCAGCAGTGTGCTTCATCAGTCAGCCTGTTCTGCTCCCCACCTGCTCCCCACTCTGCCCCTGGTGAATCCTCTCACCACACCCGCACCTCTGGCCCATACCCCAGTTCTGTATGAACAAATAAATAAATCTTTTTAAAAAATATGAATAAAATAAAGTTAAACACAAACTGGAGGCTGAACTCAGACCTGCCTCTAAAGCCCTCTCTATGTACTTTCCACTACTTCCACAGCCACTGACTGACTGCCCTTTAAAGTGACGACTGGACTCACGCCCTTAGCTCATAATTCGCAATCCTCCTTGGTCTGAGCTGTTCACTGACTGATGGGTATTCTACATTTTTATATGTATTGGTCATTAAGTTCTTTCATGACTTAAGCTCACTTTGGAAGTTGAGCACAGAGAGGGTGTGAAAGTACCTAGGGTCACACAGTAAGGACATTGTTCAAGAACGCAAACCCAGGTGCTCTGGGCTGGTGCTGTCCTGCCCAACCCCCACCCCCAGCAGGTGCCCCGAGGCCAGGCCCCTTCCCCACCCTGTGTTTCCGGGCAGAGCTGGGGCGGAGGAGGGGCCGGGAAGCGGCTCCACTGGAGTTCCTCCGGGGGAGGTGGCAGGTGGCCCCTCTGGGCTGACATCCGCTTCCTGGCTGCGTGGGCCTGGTCCTAACAGGAGGGCTCATTCCTTCTGCCGTTTGACTTTGGGCTCTGAGAAGTCTGGGCGCTGGGCGCGATGGTGATGTAGCAGGGAGAGGGCGCTCATCGCTCCGATGTCTGAATGTAATTTTTTGGATGAAAAACTCTTTTGGTGAGGTTATAGGTGGACACTGGCGGGTGTTAAGAGTGGGGGGATATCCTCTTTTTCCCTCAGCACTGACTAAGAGCAATGTCTATTCTATGGAGATTTGCAGTCCAATTTATCTTCCCTAAATGACCACATAGGAAAATGATCACAGAGGCGAAGCGACACTGGAAATGTGAAATGGATAAATAAAACCTGGGGTGAGCGCACTGGCTGCTGAAAAATGGAGATCTGAGGACACACAAACCGAGCGAGGAGAGGCCTTTGCAGGAAAGCCATGGAACAAATGGCAAATGTTTATCTGATGAGGAAGCAAAGGGTGCGCACAAGCCTCCAGCTCTTTCTCGTGAGCCATGCTGGAAGTTTCCATAGGTCATTTCCCCGCGGTGGTTGTGGCTGCTTTTAGCAACGCTCTAGAACCGTGGTGAGGGAGGGGGCCTTCAAGGTCTCCATTCATAGCACCACCGCCTCTCTGCAAAAGAGGAAGCAGGCCGAAGAGGACGGGGGTTGGACTGTAGCTGATACTTGATGTGCGTTTTCTGGTGGGATGTTTGTAAAAATCAAATCGTTCGCCAGGTTGGAATGTAGGGCGCCGGCTGCAGCAGCCTCGACATCAGCGAACCCTGGTACCTTCCAAACGCGCTGAGCCTCCTGCAAACGTGACCTCATTTAGTCTT
Source organism: Condylura cristata (assembly GCF_000260355.1). Taxonomy (NCBI): domain Eukaryota; kingdom Metazoa; phylum Chordata; class Mammalia; order Eulipotyphla; family Talpidae; genus Condylura; species Condylura cristata. Next base: position 11,391,991 of record NW_004567119.1, on the reverse strand, counting down.
CTCGACAGCCCGAGGAGGGGCTTAGCACTGCCCTGCCATGTGTTCTTAGCCTGCGACCAGAGGCCTGGGGGGAGCAGTGGCTTGGCCGAGACCACGCTGGGAGGAAGGGCTGAAGCAGCCAGGGCCGGCCCTGGCAGCGAAACCGGCTCCTCCCTACTGCTTTCTGATGAGACAGGAAAAGGGTAACGCAAGCCGCCAAGACCTCCTGGCATATTATTTTACAATTAAAATGATGATGAACTCTGTGTGTAACATGATAAATGCTCATTCGATAGTGTGTCGTGAAAAATGCAACGTGGTGTAAACTACGCAGAAGAAAAATGGAAGTAGAACACTTAAACACCAGCAGTAACTGAAATAGCTGAGTAGTATGATAAGCTGGGTTTTTTTTTTTTTCTGGTTTTTCCCATTTTAATTTTATGTAATGTGATATAGGTCTTTTGTAATGAGAGAATGAATATAATCTTTTTTTTTTTTCCTAAAGAACTAGTACTAGGCTCTTAGAATCAATAAGGAAAGGCTGAAATGAATAGTAATATATTTTCCTCTCCTTGGCAATAAAAGCTAATAAGTAATTGATTTGCAGCCTGAGATAGAAGCCCGCTGTACAAAATCCACATACAACATGACATTCTTCACATTTCATTAGCTGCAACAAAAACTAAAATTCAAAGACCTTAAATGTGGAAGTGACCCTATTTTATCGCTTGTGGCGCCTCATCTATTAATAAAAAGAGACCATAACCTTTCTGCCTTGACCAGGTAGTGACAATCATTCTCTCCTCTGTCTGTCACTGAACATGGACACGCGCCCACTTGCTGCTGGAGGGCCCTTTCTGTCCACTCTCCCGCCCCCACTGACATACACAAGCTGAGGTGCAGCGAGGTGAAGACACCCGCTCAAGGTCTTGCTTTTATGAGTCTTAATATTCAAATCCTGAACATAAACTCAAAGCTCCCACAAGCGCCCCTCTCTTGGGAGCCAATTCTGTACCCAGTCTGCAGAATTTTAGAAGAGTTAAGTGAAGGGCCAGGGTGAAAAGCCCAGTTCAGTGAGTACAGCATGACTTTCACTTTGAAGCAGCCTACTAAGGAGACCATGGCGATGCCTTTTGCTCTTGCTCGTTCACAGTAAGTGGTGTGTGCTCATGTGTTTGCAGAGGAATTATGCAAATATTTACATATCCTAATAGCCATCAAGATGGACTGAATGGTCCGAGTTCTATTTCGTCGCTTAAAATGAAGCGTCCCTGGCTGAATTCAGGGTACACTGTGTTAACCAGTCAATGAACAGAGCCAGGGAAATCAGCACAAACAAACGCAAAGTAGGAGTAAGCCTGAGCAGACGCCAAGCAGAGCCATTTGAAAGTGCTCGTTGCGTCGCAGACGCACCGAGAGTCAGTGCTGATTCGCAACCTTGGCTGCAACCAGTCACCAGCTGTGTGACCTTAGTGAGTCTTGCTCTTCTCAGGTTCTGTTTCAAAGTCACAACAGTGATACACTGCTCCCTACCTTGTGGGGGTGATTACAGTCGTGAGAATGTAAGTAAAACGCCCAGCGCTCCACCTGGTGTCTTGCAATGCCCGGTTCGTGGAACTGTCGTGATTTACAGCCACTGGGGATTCATCCTCACACTTGGCTTGTCTTCATTGTAAATTAAGTCAAGAACTTCCAAAAGTGAGGAAAAATAATTTCTTAAAGCAAAACCAACAATTAGCTGAACAGCACTGACTGAGGAGCCGCTGGGGAGATATCACCACTCAGGGCTCTGGGGAGGTGGAGGTGGGCCAGGGAGCACGCCATTGCTTTTCAGTGAAGATGAGAAAAGAAGGATGCAAATGCAAGTGAAAGCAGCACTAAGAAAGCTTCTCTTCACAACACTAAGTAAAACCTCCGTGGCGTGTTTACATGAAATCACTGGTTTGCTGCAGTGCCAAACTCTAAGTGAACACAGGCATCCTGGTGCCACCAGGCTGGTCTTCTCAGTAGACACTGGAGCCAGATGCAGTAGTTAAGGTAACATGAGCTGCTATAACAAGTAAACCCCAAGAGAAAATGGTTTGCATAGAATCCAGAAAACTGGACATGGAAAGGTAAGGAAGGTGTCTCTGCACCGGGGTCCTGGGGCTCAGGCTGACCAAGTCTTTGCCTTAGTCAACACGAGGGTTCTAGCTGTACCCTGGCGCCAACATCCAGCCCCAGATGCAAGAAGAGCAATGGGGTGAATTTATGGGCCAGGCCTGAAATGTGCATCTGTCACCTACGTCTCTGCGCATCATCGGCTAAAATGTTGTCACATGGTTGGTCACACTTAATTGCAAAAGATATTGGGGAAACGTGTCTCCATTTGCTCAGCAGGAGATGGAAGTGCGTGTTCAGACAGCATTCAGTCACAGGACCAGGCATACTACAGGAATATCCCTGCAGGGCTTGGGAAACCTGTCTTCACTCTTGCAAGAAGTTAGTCCCCAGGTTCACGGCATGACAGGCAGATTTGACCCATCACAGTAAAAAAATAGGAGACTAACAGGGAAGAGGATAACAAAGACTCTAAAGGGGAAAAGTCAAAAGAAATTTATACTAGGAGAGGAAAATTGACATTCACCCTCTCTGCTTACACAAGACTGAGGATGAAGCCGCCAGAAGCTGAGGTGACTTCCACAAAGCTACTCTTGCAGATTTTGCCATATTTTGACAGCGCTAAATTTAAGCCAGACCTTGCTGCTTTCTTAAAATGGGAGTATTTGATTCCTATGTTCTCGACGGGAGCCTCTATCCCCAATGACACCATCTGTAGTGATTCCACCTTGTTCCCAGGGTTCTTAGCCTTTGGAGCTTCCAGACCTGAGAAGAAATTTGGAGCAGAGACCCTATCCACACCCAGTTTTGCTGGGTTGCATGCAAATAAGGGAATAATTTTCTTTTGGGGTTTATTTGTTATAGCAACTTGTATTACTTTGACCACCTCTATTGCACGTCTAAACCAAGTACCCACTGTCCTTGCTGGGTGACCCCTGGATGGCTGTCCAGAGTCCTGGGCCCAAAGAGGCTCAGGCTGGGCTCCGTGTCACCTTCCACATTCTTCACCTTCTACATATCCTCTGCTTCTCTCAGGGTCAATTTTTTTAAATCATAACCCACAATATAAACTATATTTTATATTTTGATCCAGTTCAAGCACACAAATAAAGCAGAAGTTTCTTGAAAGATTCTTGTTTTTCTTGAGAATGATGTGCTCGGATAATTTATTCTATTTTGTTCTGTTAAAAAATAGACAGCTGCCACTCACAACCCATGAAGCTGTTTAGAGAAACCCTCTTTACTAGCATCCAAGGTAGTAACTACTCGCCTCCAAACTCATCAGTCTCCATGGACAGAATTATCCTTTCAAGTCTGTAACTCCAGCATCTCCTTGGACCTCCACAACCCCTCGGCAAACCCCACCCCATTCTTCCAGGGCCCTCATCCTATAACACCCACTTTTACCTCACTACAAACTTATCAGGAGCAGCAGACCCTTACTCTCCTACTGGCTCCCCTTTATCAGAATCATCCCGGTTTTGCTTCCAACTCAGTCGACACAGACGCCATGACCTCAGCCTCCTGATCTGTCTGCCAGTCCAGCACTTGGCTTCAGTTTTGTGCTCTGTCCTGAGACGCGAGCCTGCAACTTAGCCACAGCCCAAACTGCACGACGCACAAAGACAAACATGAGCCTGTCCGAGCCAGGCCTATCAATGTGGGGTGACGTCTGCCCTGACTCACCACTGTTCAGTGGAGACACAGTAATCTTCCCACTTCCAGTCTTCCGCCAGCTCTTAGAGGCTGAGCTGCAAAGCTCACTCTCTGGTCCTTGCTTCGGGTCTCTGTAGTATCTGACTATTGGTTTTCAAAATCTGTCCCCATTACTTTGATGACTCCCTTCCCTAGTTCTCCTCTTTCCTCTCTTCTCAACCCCGCTTCAAGCTTCTTCACAAATCCCTTCTCTTCCCTCTTCCCCAAGGGCGGATGCCTGGGTTCCTTCCTTTCTGGTCACTCTCTGAGGTAAACCCACCTCCCCCAGGTTTCCACTTTGTCTACATGAGACTCTTTTCACAAACATTTCCTAATTGCTCAGTCCTTTGTGGCTTGCTTCTGATGCCAGATACATCAAATATAATACATCAAATATAAGGGTTCTTCAACACCCTCCATATTTCCCAAGCTGAAGCTAGGTTTTTGTCTTTACCTCTTCCTCTCCAAGTGTTTCCACAGCACATAGGGAAAAAAAAACTCGTAATTGTTATGTGTTCCCCCAGGTCTGGGGTCCTGATGACCTAACCTCTATCTGACTCTCCTCACGACTCCCTATGCTCAAGCTGAGCTGGCTCCCCTGGGATGGCAGGGTGCTTCCCCAGTTCTGGTCACAGCACATGCGTCCTCTTATTCCCTGTCCTGGAGACACTATTGCCCAGGTCAGCATCAGGATCAGAGCTCTCTCTCACCTCACGCAGGTTTTTGCTGATATCAGCTGCTCACAGCAGCTTCTGTGACAGGCCTATCGAAATAGTGTCGCCCTCAAACTCTGTCCGCTCACCCTGCTTTGTTTTCCTCAAAGCCGTGATCACACGCTAAGTGGATGTGTTTGTTGGTGACTTACCCTCACTACTGGAATGTGAGTTTCTTTATTTAGCTGCCTGCTCCTCACCTAGAACATACTTGAGACAAAGTAAAACCTCAGTTAATAATGAATGAGGGTATGAATAATTTATCTCTTCCTCTCCTCACTCTCCTACTCCTCCCACCTCCAAACTGTTTTCTCCTGGACTCTGGTAAAAGCTACACAGTGTTCCCAGTTACAACCCAGGAGGAGCCTGGCCTCCAACCTCACCCCCTCCCGCTCGCCCCTCTCCTCAGCATCCCACCTTGCCCCTCTCCTCAGCATCCCACCTGTCACACCTCCAGGTGAATCTTCTAATCTCTGATTCTTCCATGCTGCTGTAGGCTTAGTTCAGGGTGGGGAGTTCCTTTGCAAATTGGATGAGCTATGGGTTCCCTTCTTGAGGAAATGCTCACACAACAACACCTTTTTCACAACAGAGTCTGCAAAGCCCAGTGAGGAGATCACCCCTTCCTCAGGTGCTGTTGTCTCAAAGGCTAAAAATCTGCATAAAGTGTGTATGTCCAAAGTCTGACCTCCAGGGGGATGGTCTTGGGAGGCAGGTCTTTGAAAGTGGTTAGGTCACCTCCCTCAGGATGAGGGCCCTATAAATGAGCCTCCAGAAAGCTAGCCCTGCATGGGGGGTGGGGGGAGGGGGGGTAAAGAAGGCAGCCCACAATGAGAAAGCAGGCCCTCCCTCACAGACACCAGATGGGCTCAAGCCTTGGGCCTAGATTGCCCAGCCAGAAGTGTGAGGAATAAGCCTGTGTCGTGTGTAAGCCTCCCTGTTTATGATCTACTGGCCCAGCTGGGCTAGGACTGTGTCCTTTGCTGTCCCTGCGGGCAGCCTGGCCCCTCCTTTGATTCATTCTTCTCAAAAGCTGCCCAAGTCATGCTTCATATGCCAAGTTGGCCTGGGCCTCCCTGCCTCCCTGGTCATGCCTGTCATGGTCCTCTTCTGCCTCCAGAATGAACTCCCAAATCCTAAGCCACTGCCTGCTTTTGCTTCCTCAGCCTCAGCTCGCCCACATCCAACTCAGCTGCAGCCATTCTGGAAAGCCGTTCTCACAGCATAGGCGGGAGGCCCCTCCTCACCCCGAGAACTCCCACCTCCTGTTTACTTGCCAGTCATCTCCAAGGTTCAGGGATGATGATGAAAACACGCCCTGGCCTCCTGGGGCCTGACTAGAGCTCTCCTCTTATCAGACTGCACTGCAGTCATTGTTCTGTCCATTTCCCCTGCAGAGGGCACAGCACCGAGGACAGAGGCTGTTCTGTCAGCCTCTGTGGCTCATAGAAGGTGCTCAACAAAGGTACGTTGAGTGCCTTCATGGGGCTGCATGAGGGACTGGTCAGGTGGAAGGAGAGAGGTGGTAGTGGCGTGTTTCAGATCATATAAATGGGGCAGGTGGAAGCAATGCAGCTTCCAAAATAAGAAAAGCCGTAATAATAGGAGATAAACTGGACAGTACTTCTATTTACAAAAAGGATTCACCACAAGGGGCCTCTAAGTAGGGGGTTCTTTAACTATTGGAGCTAAGAGTTTGTTTACAGGTTATTCATCATTTTATAAAGAGGCCAAAAGTTAAAGTGCTGTCATTTGGAGCTTCTCAGACAGAATCACACAGCAGCTGATGCTCCTCTGTACAGTAACAGGAGATAGGGGCCCATCTTAGCTACTCAATGAACACATACCGTTTAGGAACAAGCCAGTGAGGGAAAGAACAAACGAAACCCAGCCTTTGGAGTAATGGTTCTCAAAAAGAAAACAGGGTTTCAAAAAGGCAGATATTTGAGCTCTACGTCTCGTCTCCCCTCCTTTTTCAGAGACGGCTGGGAGACTCAGGAACCTCTGTTTTAAAGAAACCCCCTCGTGGTCACCCAGAATTGGAAATCGCTGCTCCGAATGGTCATTTAAAGCCCTCAGCACGAGGAACCTCGAGTGTCTGGAGGTGGGAGTTTGATCCCAAAACATGTCACGTGACCATCTTATCTGTATTTGGCTGTTAGAAGGTGTCTTTCTGATGGAAAAGCTCTGACGAAGAGTCTTTGAGAACTGACTGAAGTGGAGGGGCCGCAGCTGCTCTGGCATGTCCGGGCCAGACAGGACGTGGAGTCCACATCCCAGTGTGCGTGACGTGGGCCCGACCACGTCAGGCCTCACGCGCTGCTGCGCTCCCGCCAACAGGTATACTGATGACGCGTCTGAACCTCTGTGTCTTCTCACATGGAAGAGGAGTTTTTTCTTCTTGGGAATCCCCAAAGTTCATCACTGTGCCTGGCAAATTGCAGGTATTCAAACACATGTCATAAACATTTTCTGAATTGAGTCAGATGCAGGATAGGGTCAAATAGCAGGTGTCATACAGCAATGCTAGGTATGTGGTGCTTTGAAAACAGAACTGGGAGGGCATTAAGCCATGGGGTAAAGCATTAGTCTTTCTTTAACCAAGTGGCTATTTTTGCACTACAGTTATCATCTCTGTCCATATTCATCTACTTCCTTATCAACTGGATTCCTCAGATCCCCGCAGGAAACAGATGGCTCTCCCGCGTTGACTGGAGAGGCTATTTACAGAGGCATGGACGGCGTTACAGTGAGGTGTCCCAGTCGTGCCTCGACCTGAAGACCAGGGGGCAGAGCAGGGCGGCCAGCGTCGCGTGAGGCTGGACCTTGAGGGGGGCTAGGTGGCAGGACACAGGCAGGAAAGGGCAGGGCATCCCCTGGGAGCCCAGGGGAGAGGCGCCCGCTCATCCACCCACGAGGAGCAGAAGACAGAGCAATAGCCATCGGGCAAAACACATTTAGGAAACAGGTGCAGCAGGTCAGTTGGGCTGTTGGGCTGCAGCTCGCTGACATTTTGGGGAATGTTGAGCTTTCATTAATCCAGTCGCCAAACACTTAGTGACTTTTTACGTGGCAGGCATGTGGGCTTGGCACTGGGAGTATAAGGAAAATCAAGTTGCCATTTCCTGCCCTTGGAGACTCCACAGTGGGGGGCCGGGCACAGCAGGTAAGGGCCGTAGAAAGCAGGGATGCCTGCCGCTGTGTTCCTGAGGTTCACGCACCCTAAGGAAGGACAGTCAGGCCTCACGTAACGCCACCAGTGGGCTTTGGAAGCTGAGAATTGTAGCAGAAGAACCACACATCGTGCAATCAGTGAGCTCCTATGCAGCGTTCTGGTCACAAAGCAGCCTCCAACACCACAACAAACACCCAGGCAGTTGGTGTTGGAGTTGGAAGCAATGATGTGCGTTCATTTGTTCATCTTCCAACAGCTTCTTCCCAGGTCAGGACGGAATGTGGCCGCAGCCTCAGGCATAGGCCAGACCCCACGTGGACGGGGCACACTTCCCCTGGGGCTGCTCACACCCACCCACACTCACTCTGACCAGGTCACTGAGACACATAATGAACCTCACATGCTTCTTTGGGATGTGCGAAGAGACCAGGGCTGCTGAGAAAACCATGCAGATGGGTGGAAAGGGCGGGCACCAGACTGTGGCGCGGGGCCAGCGACCTTCTCCTCTCATGCCAGAGTCTGATGTATCACCACGTGGCCGCCTGAGGTGGCAGAAATTTATTGTCTCGCCGACCTGGAAGCCCGAAGCCTGACATATCAGTATCAGCAGGGCGGGTTCCTTCCAGGCCTCGTCACCTTCTGGGGAGTCACTGGCAATCTTCACATTTTTGGCTTGTAAAAGCATCCCCCATGTCTGCCTGCATCTTCCGCAGTATCCCCCTGGTGTGTCTGGGTCCAGGTCTCCCCTTCCCATAGAGATGCCTCTATGGGACCAGGCCCATGGACCCTCCTGCTGGCCTCCCCTTAACTAGCTATATCTGTAACAACTCTATTTCCAGGGGCAGGCAGGAGTTCAACTTCCGAGTCTGGGGATAGACGCATAGGCGGGAGAGCATTTCTTTGGTCTCAAGGCCTCAGTAGGGGCAGCAGCGAGGAGCCGGCAGAGGATGAGGACCACACACACTCCATGGGGGAAGAGGGGCCCGCGCTGGCTGCTTGGTCCTGCAGCAGAGAAGTGCAAGCTCTGGGCACAGAGGGCCTTGCAGGGTGCGTGGAGTCAGGCCCTAGAGAAATGACGGGGGGCTTTAAGCAGAGTCTTGGCAAGCTGAGAGTCTGTGTTGCACTGGGTGCAGAGCTGGGTGGCAGGAAGGTGGGGGGGGGGTTCCAGGCATGCAGGGAGGGCTTGAAGGCTGGCGTGGGTGAGTGGAGAACAGTGGCAGTCACTCCAGCCTGAGGGTGCAGGTGCTCTCAGCAAGGGGGGAGGGTTGGGAAGAGGTCACCTTGTCTCCAATGCCATTCTGCAAGTGCTGGCTTAGTGGCACAAAATGGGAGAAGAGGGGCGTAAGGAGTCGGAGAGAGGGATTTGGAGAGTTAGTTGCATATCCCACTGGAGAGGATGAGCTTCACCAGGGAACGTGTGTGGCAGAGCAAGACGAGCAGTGAGTTGGAACTGAATCCTGGAGGGCTTCAGCGCCGGGTCAGAGGAGGCATTCTCAAACGCTGCAGAAAGTTCTAGGAGGAGAAGGACTCAGCGGGTCTATTCAATCTGTTGTGGGGGAGGGGCTAGCCACTTGGGTGGCAGCAAGAAGACAGGAGAGAATGGGAGAAGGGCCGTCAAGAAGGGGCAGAAAATGTGGAGCGTGGAGCGTGTTCAGAGGTTGGAGGGTGACGGGAGAGGCCCTACAAAAATGAAACATGGGTAACTATCAACGGCATTGAGGAGAAGCAGAGGGGTACACCCCTGAGACTGAAAGTCAGGTCCCCTGTGGGTGGACGGGTGTTTGCAGGAAGAGTGGGTGACTTGGTGGAATGTGAGCCCGAGGACCTTGAGGCTAGAGACCAGCTTATCTGCTGAGCCTGGCAGGGACTGTCAGAAGCCTTAGGGGGCTCACCGGGGAACCGAGGCGGGAGCCCTCAGCAACAGGGGAGGTGGGGTAGGCAGCCCTTTGGGTCCAGGAGGGGCGCAGGAAAGGAGCTCGTGAAGGCTCAGCCTACAGGGCAGTCTCCCCGGGAGTTCAGTGCTGCACAGGCAAAGGCAGGAGAGTTGAGGGGAGCTGAGGGCTCTGGGGGGAACTGCTGAGTCCGTAAGTCCAGGCAGTGGATGAAGAGAGGGCAAGGCAGCCCGATGAAGGTGGGGTATCAGTGGAAATGGAGTCCGCTCCTCTGGTCTACGATTTTCCTGAGCGCGAGGTACCGTGAACAGCAGACCTCGACAGCAATGAGTCCGTGTTCCTTTGGCAAACTGCTCACATAAAAGCACTGAGGCTGGATGAAAGGGGGAGATCTATCAGACACATCTCAGCAGACTTGGACAGAGCCCGTTAGCTTATGTCCCATGACGATACCTCAGTACAGGGTGGGGGTAAGAAAATAAGGCAGGGGACATTCCACTTCAATTTTTCTTATCTTCACCAGAGTCAATGAAGTCTTTCAGCCCTTTTCCAAGATATCATGTAGCTGCAACTTTATTTAAAAAATGAAGCCCTTCTTTGCAGGGGAGTGCGTGGCTGAAGGTCAGGCAGCAGAGGGCTACAGAGGAGTTTCCAGCTGCATTTTCCAAGCTGGCGGAGCATCTGGTCACTGGCCGGGAACCCTCAGCTGGCCAGATGCACTCACCCCGAGCCATGAGCGCCGAGACCTGAGTTCTGACATGCAAAGAGAGCCTGGAACTCTTGTCAAATCACCAAACAGGACTTTGGCCAGGCAGCCAACAGTCCTGCAAGCTGCTGACAGCTGAACGTCGAGTGCCAGGGCCAGGCCCGGCCACATGACGGGCACCGTCCCAAAGGCCCCTCGATCTGCATTCTAGCACACAGCCTCGGCCATGCGGCCCGTCCTCCAGCCGGGCCGCTCCCCGCCACCCTGCTCTGGATGCAGACACTGTTGTCGCAGCACACACAGGCCCCTTTGTGCAGAAATACCCCAGCAAAGTGTGGGCAGCATCCTTGGGTGCTTCCCTCCAGGCCTGGGAAGAAAGGCCTGCAGTCAAGCGGCCCAGCTGAGCGGCTTTGGAGTGGAGGGGCTCCTGGCAGGGAAAGCAGCTGCCTGTATCACGTCCAAAAACGGAGCTTGGAGATGCTCAGCCAGAATTGTGGCAAAACCTCACTCAAGTGTCATCCAGGCCTGCGTGAGGCTGGCTGGGGCCCTTGGCAACCCTTGACTGCTGATTGGATTGAGAAGGCGGGTCCAGCCCGGCAGGCTCCGTGGGCCCTGACACTCCAGTGCCGTCTTTACAAATGACACAGCCTCTTGCTTTGTGTATGGAAAATGCTAGAGATGGATAGATTCGGGGAGGTGCACAGGACCAGCGAGTCATTGCTGTTGTCTTCTGGGGCTGTTCCAGCTGCTCTGATGAGAGCTTCTGGAAGCCAAGGGACTTCTCTGGCAGCCTGCGTAGGACCACGACCATCTCCCTCTCCACCTCCAGCCTCCCCATCTCAGGAAGATGGGTGCTTAGAATGACCTTCTCTAACCCTAGAGAAACAGCAGGTGACTGCTGCCTCTGGCCCACACTGCCGTATGCATGCCATTCTGGCTGAGGAGCGACCTAGGTTCAGAGAACTAGTTTCCTTCAGAAAATCGTTTCATCCTAAAGCAATTGTTTTGTTATTTGTTGGCTCCAGAAAAGATAACAGCAGAAAACTATTAAGTAGTTCTGAGAGTTTGCTTGTCTGGGGGATTGCTATACCCCGGGTCTGGGGTACATGGGGTGGCCCAGGAAGCCCATGGGAACCTGTTTTATGTTGTTTTCTGTAAAAGAGGTGACTACCAGGCTGTCAGGCAGCAAGAGCTGGATTCTTCCCCTGCCCAGATCCGTGTCACCCCTCCCCTTGGATTTTCTCTAGGGAAAGGAGTCACGTGTGCCCCTGCCTGAGACCAGTACAGGGTGTGATTTCCTACCTGTCACCCCAGCACCTAGTGCAGCATACAGCAGGGATTTAACAGATCTTTAAGGACACAGAGATGTTTGGTTTGTCTCAAAGGACAAGGAAGAAATAATGCCTGTGTTTTGGTCTCTGTCAGCTTTGTTTGGGGGTCAGGCCAGGGCAGCCATCTCTTGAACGACTCCCAGATCTGGGCCTACTTATTATATCACTGGTCCCAGCAGCTCAGCCTGGCCCCCCATGGAGGGGCCATCAAGCTGAATTAAACGCAAAGAGCACCCCCACTTCACCCCCATGCTGGCCTGGGTCTAGGCTAGCTCTTAGAACTGGGGGGCGGGGAGGGGTTTAGGATGACATGTGGCAGTTAATTTGGGGCCTTTGGTGGTTCTCCCCGATTAAAAAATTAAACTTCTCTCCTCCACCAACCTTTCCTTCCTTCCAACTTGCTTCCCACCTTATATTCAGCCAACAAGCATTATGCAAAGTGTGCTGGGTGTCTGACCCCGACTGGGGTCCACTCAGTGTCCAGGCCACTGGGGTAGGAGAGACGCCCACACACTGACCGTGTCCACGCTTAGCAGTTACGAGATCGGCAGCTCCGGGCTATGTTACTGATTTTGAAGGGTTTTCGTGTGGCTTCCACCAACGAATCTCCCACGGATTTTGGAAAAGTCAAACATATTCTTCAAGAGAGGACTGTTTGCTGTGGCTCACGTGATGGGTAGGATCCTGCTAGTGACCAGGCCCAGGGTACTCTGGACCGGGGCATGCGCAGGGGAAGTCACAGGCTTCCTCACAGCCACCTTCTCGTTGGCACTTTGTCTCCACCCAGGCATGCTGGTTTAGCTTGCTAATGAGTCACGTCAAGGTCAAGGTCAGGTCCATCTCCTGCCTCCTTGTGACATCAAGTTTCAGCTGGAGCCTGGGCCACTGCCCAAAAGCAGGAATCAGAGCGTGGAGCATGTTTCTGCTGGAGATTGGCTGGCTGGGGCTGTGGAGTTAGGACAGCAAGTCCTAGAGCCGAGGGCCCTGTAACAGCAAGAAACAAACACCAGGCTTCATCTGGGATCTGGAAAGTGGTTTAGTGACATCATCCTACCTCCTGTAACTCATTGCACTTGTGCTGTTCTCTGACCCAGGGTCCCCACCATCATCCCGTGAGAGGGGGAATGGAACTCTGATTTACAAAAGGGGAAACTGAGGCACAAGCCAAGCGACTCTTCAAAGTCCCAGAGTGAACGGAGGCCCTGAGTCAGGGTGTCTGTCTGCTGCGCTGGCTCCGCTCGTATCAGCAGCTTCCCCACCCTCAAATGGGGAACCTGGGGTTGGAACTCTTGAAGGGGGTCAAGAGAGAGTTTCAACGCCAGAGTGAAGCTCTCTGCTTACTTTCTTTGGCCTCAGCTGCCGTCTCTGTTTTTCAGTTTCCAAATTATAAAAAAGAAGTAAAACTAGGGAGGAGAGACTTGTGTTGCTTCCTTAATGAACCCACCTGCCGGCTATTGCCTGAAATTCCTTTAAAGAAGCACAAATCCCTTCATTCTGCAGGTATAAATAAAAAGCTTAAGATATAAATGCCTGGAAGCCTTAACACAGCGATATAAATAAGTCCCACTCAAGTCCAAATGATAATAAAATATTCTATTCTGCTTGTTCTGAGCGATAAAGCAGAAATAAAAAATCACCAGTATTAAATAGCCTTTACAGTTCCAAAACAGCGTTAGCAAAATCTCCTCAATTCAATGTATATATATGTAATTTTTTTTAGCATCCAGTAGATGCCAGGTACTTTGCTGGCCACAGTATGGTGGTGACCAAGACAGACACAGGACCTTCTCCCATGGAGCTGAGAGCTGAGTGAGGAATAACGATTAGCAGCAGCACGCTTGCTCTTGCTGAGCAGAGTGAACCAGGAGCAGCGTGAGGAGGGGCCTCCGGGCAGACAGGTGGCATGTTCAAAGGTGCAGTATCAGGGGGCACAGCCAGGGGCAGGGACTGGCCTGGGAAACTTTGGTTTGGACTGGGACTAGAACTCAAACTAAAAGGAAGAGGAAAAGGCCATGGGAAGACATTTTAGGGCTTTACCGCAAGAGGCGTGACAATACGATTTATATTTTTAAAAAGCTTAATTTGCTGCAGGAGCCAGGGTGGATAGAGAGCAGACAGGCCCTCCTGGGTGTCGGCCAGAGGGCACACCCTGCACCCTGGTGAAGGCTGGTGGCTTACTGGGAAGCCAAAGGGTTAACACTGGCCACGTGGGTCCTGCCTTCCTCAAGGAGGGGAGGTTGACTCATGACTTCTGTTAACTCTGCAAGGAAAGATGGCTTCTCCGGTCGAGAGGACATTTCTACCGTAATCCTCTGCTTGGATAGTACCCCTCCTCTCAAGCTTCTGTTTTCCTAGGTAGTGAAGGGAGCAGGAATCACTCCATATATATTTCACTTCTTTGTTTGTATATCTTTCACAACAGGTGCAGTCCCACAGAGTGTCTCCTACCAGCTCACCATGCCCATCACCACGGTCCCTGTGTCTCCTGCCCTCGTTTTGATTCCCCCACCCTGCAGAATGCTTTGACAAGTTTGGCCCGGTCTGGGTGGTGTGGCCCTAGACTGCACAATGTCTCTGATTTACAGTTGTTTGATTGTTCAGTTTTGCTGTGTTTTTTTCCCCCGATCTCTTATTTGGTTCCCCTATATTCCTCCAATAAGTGAAACCGTCCGATATTTTTCTTTTTCTCCTTATTTCATTGAGCACAATCCCTTCTAGCTCCATCCATGTTGCACAAGCATTGGAGTATTAGATTATTTTTTATTTCTGAATATTATTCCATTGTGTATATGGACCTCCACAAGGACACAAAAAAGTTCACTCAAAAGGATACAAGCACCCCGTGTTTATTGCAGCACTATTTATAATAAGTAAGACTTGGAAACAACCCAAAAGCCCCCAAACAGATGACTGGATCAAAAAGATGCGGTACATATACCCCATGGACTCACTTCTTTAATTAGGGCAAAGGCAAGAGCTTCTCCTTATCCTCCAGGGCCTCAACTAAAGTCAACACAAAATAATCCCAGAGTCCTGAGGAGGCCAGTGCTGAGAATCTCAGGGTGGTCTGTGCTGAGGTCTTTGCGGATAAGAGGTGACACATTCTTGGATTGTTTTTATTTTTAAGATTTATTTATTTATGCATACAGAGCTGGGATACAAGTTAGAGGTGCAGGGGTGGTGAGAAGATTCACCAGAGACAGAGTGGGGAGCAGAACTGGCAGACTGATGAAGCACACTGCTGAGAGGAGCAGAGGGCAGGTCAGGAGAGGTCTGCCACGCCATGTGGGTCACCTCCGGGGCGGGCATCGAACTGAGCAGCTAGTTTGCAGTGCTTGTTTAACCTGTTGTGCCACAAGGGAGGGCCCACATTCTTGGGTTTTGATGGAGAAATGAAGACAGGAGGAAGGGACTCCCAGATGTTGTCCTCTTACAAAGCAAAATTCATGAGACTTGGTGATGGGGTGTGGGAATTAGGGGGAAGGAAGCCAAGGATGACGCCCCTTCCAGCCAGAAACAGCTTGCCTCTAATCCCAACCACCCCTGCCCCTCACAGAGAAGGGTGCTTATCCATCCACATACCCTGCTGTGAGGAATGCAGGCTGAACCTCACTACTGTGGAGAAGCTCCAGTGATCTGGAGAAGGCACCTGAGGACAAGGGGACAGCCCGTCCTGCTACGGACCTGTCACTGTCCTTAGGTGTGGCGAGTGTGAGATAGCAAATGAGGCAGCCCCATGTCCTGGGTCAAGGGCAGACCCCACTCCCTGGCAGAGAGGGGGCCAGGGTTCCCTTTGAAGAGGTCCCCTAGCCCATTTCATCCACTGGGTGAGGTAGTCAAGTGGGCCTTGTTCACAAAACACTCGCCTTTAAGGAGAAGGGTTTCTTGGGTCCCTGTGTTCGTTACAGGTTGATCTCTTGGGACTAAATGTATTGGCTTTCACCTGGCAGAACCCCAGGAAGGCTGTTGAGGGAGTCCAGGCACTCCTGGCTTGCATGCCAGGCCTGCAGTCAGTAGCAGGGAACCCGAGGGAGCTGGGAAAGATCACAGCATCCATTTAAACTGGCCTGTGGTGATTTGGGTCTCTCCAGGCTAAGGCTGGGCTATATAGTACATGAGGTTATTCCTGCAGCATTCTGGTCTGCAGCTACCTTCATCTCTTGTTTTTAAAGAACAATACTGTGAAGCTGATGATGAGGAATTCCCAAGGTCCTGTAGCTGATGAAGACTTGAGTCCAGATCTTTTATATGTAAATTCTCCATTCTGGGTTTTAGAAACCTAAAGAGGAGAAATGAGACTTTGCATTAATTTGATTATTCTAATTTAGAGCCAGGGTTCTACCTTGGTGCAGCTAAGGTCGTAACTGAAAGTCTCTTAAGCACCTGCCCTCCCCCACACTGTCCTGGGCAGCAGCCATGAAATCCTCGCAGTATCGTGCATCCCTTCAGTTCTCACCCCTCCCACCTGGTCTATTTCCAGAAAGAAGTCAGCAAGCATTTCCCAGGTTCTGCTTCTCTGTGTCTCCTCTTCCTTTGGCTCCCTCTCCTTCTCCCCCACCTTTCCCACAGCCCTCCCCTCCTCCCTCCCACCCCTTATCCCCACACCGCCACCTTCACTCCTACTGGGAGTGAAGCTCCCCAGGAATTTTAATAGCGTCAATCAGCCTCACAGCTGGGGGCAGAGATAAGGGTGAGGTAGCAGATCCTCCCTTAAAGCTCTTCCCCAGTTTTGTGGGTGTAACTCTCACTTCTTCAATTTGGAAGCCCTTCACACAAAGACAAAACACTACAATTATCAGGCCCTAGGGTGGAGAGGGGAGGCAAGCTAGCTCTAGTTCCCAGGCCCACCATTTATCTCTCTTCCTCAGGACCTCATCAGCCTCTCCCCTCCATCTCCTACTCCCACCTTCCCTCTCTCCCTCTCAACTGCCTCCCCCTTCTTAGCCAAGGTGAACCAAGTGAGAACCAGAGTGAAAACTGTGGGCCATCCCAGGTGCACAAGAAAAGTGTGCAGGAGGGTCCTGGTCACTTCTAGACTTAAGGCTCCCTGGGACCTGGAGCACCAGGCTGTGTCCCCCACTTCTCCCTCCCCCCAGAGGGCCTTTGCTGTAGGGGAGTGAAGCTTGCCTCGCCAACATCTCTGTTTCTGGAGAGGATTATTTTAGGCTGTTATTTTTAAGAGCAGACATAGGGGAAACTCTGAACACTGAGCAGAAGTTACCCTTTTATAAGAGACATTTACATGTATAAAGATAAACCTCCATTTGTAAGGGTGTCTCCCTCACTGTGCAGAGAGGCTGAACCCCCCTTCCTAACTGGGGAGACAGCAACTGAAATCTGTCTGGCCACCATGCTTTTGTCACTGAGCCTTTTCTGAGAACAGCCAGTAATGGGCCTTCCCCTCCCACCTGCACCTCCCACACTTTGCCTTTCCCTGGAGAAGTTATTTAAGGAGGTGGCTGAGGCCATTCTGGTGAGTTGCTCAGGTTTTTCTGGGTCTCTTCCGTGCATTGAGGCACTTATTTGATCACTTGCTTGGAAGAGGGGGAAGGGGAATGTTCTCTTACAATTGATTTACTTGGTCACACAGAACTGGAGAAAAACTCTGAGAATATTTGTTGTAAGGGGACAAAAGGTTTTCCTCACCATCTTAAGGCTCCTGAATTAAATTGTCAAAATAACCAGAGAAAAGCATTTTATTGAATTTGTGCTGGTACCTGGTAGCCTTTACAAGGGAGTGAGGACCCAAAGAAGCATCCAGCATGGGACATTTTTGTAACTCAAGGCAAAGAAATGGCAGAATTATAAGGAATTGGGAATACAAAGGAGTTTGGGTAAGGGTCCTTCCAACTAAGCGAGGTGGTCCTTACCTTAAGGTAGAAAGGTGACAGTTTAACAAGGTTTGTTTGCAGATTTCTGTGGTGCCATTTCTGGACTAAGGGTTTACCTCCAGTAAAAGGAGCAGTTATTTTCTGCCTTAGGTAGAAAGGGAGAGATGTTTTCTGCATATATTGCTTCTTAATTGCTTCAGGCTCAAAACACTATTTATGTCAAAAAGGTATTTTTTGGGGTGACACAGTTTTCCTTCCTTATGCGGATAAAGGTCCCTGACTTGAAGGGACGTGGAGGAATTCCCTCTCCCCCTACCCCCACCCCCTTTCTTCTAGGCCTGGTCAAATAATCAAGTAATCATCCAACATATTAGTAGGAAAAAATATACAAACCAGATTTAATTGCATACATGTGCAAGTGTCTTTAGAATTTACAAAGATGCTGATTCCAGTGTTAGTGAGGCAAAAAGAGGACACAGATCTCAGACTAGAAAAGTGGGGTTGGGGCCTGGGCTTCAGAAAGGGGGGGGGCAGGGTGATGGGAGGGCGGTTCTCAGGATGAAAAGCAAATGGCCTTCAATGAGGTGTCTGCCTGCCACCTAGGTAGGCTTCTCTGAGCGAGGGGCTATTTCTGGTTAACACCCTAACTCTGAATAAAACCAGTTTTCATCCTTCTAGGTGGTTACAGGGAGGGGCGGAAGTTCCTCATGAGTCTGGCAACTCTTGAAGCAATTCCCATGCCCCAGAGGCATCTCCTGATCTGATCATCGGTAGGAGAGCTGGGGAGGCCCCTTTCTGGCGTGTGTGTCCCCCCGCATTGCTCCGCTCACTCTCCTTTCCCTGACCCCCCACCTCCCATGCTTGTCTCTCCCTCTTCCCCTTCTTCCTCTCACTGGCCCAGCTCTGCGGCAAAGCTGGGCTGAATCCTGACATTCTGACTGCTCATTGCGGGGAACAGTGGGCTTGGGGACCCTTCAGAAGCGGCAGCATTAGGAAGTGGAGTGCCCATTTCTCAGACATTGGGGTTACTTGTCATCCAGGTGTGTCCACCGCACACCCAGTATTCACGTGGCTTCATTTCTGTTCAAGTATTGATTCCCTCTCTTGGCAGCTGCCAGCATACTTTGCTGCGGGATGTTTGCCGTTTCTAAAGGAGAGAGATGTTGGTGGGAGGATTTACAGCTGTTTGAAGAATCCCTCCGCCCAGGCAATTGTTCTGGAAGGTGGAGCTGGCGGTGCATTTTCCGGCTGGGGGCAGCTTTCCTGCACCCTGTCTCTCTCAGAGAAGAGGAGAGGAGAGCTGAAGTGCTTCCAAATAAAGATCTGAGTAATGAGATTTGATCTAAAGGGATTTGTTATTAAACTCCAAGAATTTCCAGATGCAGTTCAGAGCGCAGGTGAGTTTTGTTCCTTCCAGACCATCAAAAGGACAGCTCTCCGGGGAAGGGGCGAGGGGAGGTGTTTACTGACCCTTTACCACCAACCTTCCTGCAATTTCCCTTAGATTTTTCTGCTGTGCAGACTTCCCCTGTTCAGTTGCAGCAACTCTAAGCAAGTGAATAGTGCTTTCTGGGGACCTTGCCTTTGTTAAGTGGATCTGCAGTGATACAGTAGAGATTTTAATGTGCAGTGCTGAGTTTTAATAGACTATTAAACTACAGCACCAGACATGAGCTGGCTAGGGTACAATTGCCGAAATAGCGAAGATGTGCTCTCAGGAAAGCACTATTTACTTTAATGGGGAGGTGCTGCAGCGGACTGAATATCCCTGCAAAGAGAGCAAAGGAGAGGCAGGGGAGGAAAAGACAGGCGCTGTGACCCAGCGGAGAGGCAGAACCCTCTCCTTACTGAGTGGGTGCGAAGTCCACAAGGGCACGTCCTCGACAGCTTGCAACCAGCCCAGGACCGGATGACTTGCTCAGCCCCATGAAGGAAGATCGTTGCCAAGCTGGAATTCCAAGGTCACCTGGCACTCGAAGCCCCCTTCATAGGCCTCAAGGTTGGCGCGACTTTGAGGCGCACGGTCATTTGTCTTAGTTTATCAGGGCTGAAGCTTTCACTTTCATGATTTGCTCTGTTCCTTGTGGCTGAACGACAGGAACACGAGGCGGATGAAAAGTCTGTTTGCTGGGCGAGTGTCTCCTCCCCGGGCTCCGTCTCCAGCACACTCACAAGCAGCGTTAAGCCGTGTGTCCACCTACACCAACTTTTTACCTACACCGAGAAGAAGGAACTCAGGAAATCCTTCCCCTCTTGTCATTCGGAGCAGGTTGAGCTGAGCCTCTCCCCCGGAGAAAAGCGGCAGATGGGTGATCAGCTGTGAGGCCAGCAGCCAGCAGCCCCAGGACCCCATCCAGCCATCAGGCGTAGGAGGCCAGGCAGCCTGTGCCCCACCGTGCGAGGCGCGGCAGAAATAAACCTGGAGAGCAGAACTAGCCAAGCCTTGCCCAGATGAGACCTGTGAACATTTTATCCCCCCCCCCAAATTTATCTTACCTCATATTCTCTTTCCTACTGCGTCTTCCTGCTGTACCGCAGCATTTAAAAACCAAATTGCAAATTCTAAAAAGAAGATCGTGCCTTCTCAAGATCTGCTCCCCCAAACACACTCTTTATGCAAACCCAGGCCCACTGGAAGCCTGGAGGAGGCAGGAAGAAATGGAAAAATAAGGGAAATAACCCCAAAATCAGTAGTATAACAGGACTCCTCCATCTGCCTAAACAGTTTGCTCACTCAGCCTTGGAAGTAATCGCTTTCTTACTCGCTCAGTGACATTTTATTCTAGGTGAGCAGACAAGAATGTTAATTCATTCATGCTCTTTCCCTGTATTATGAGGAAGGGTGAGTTGCTTCCTTTTTCTCATTTTAACTGGAAGCCTTGAGTAGGGCAGGCAAGGCCCAGCCACCCGCAGGCTTTGCCTCGTCAGCTGATGCCGGTCACTCCCCTTCGGAAGGGTCAGCCCTCTGGGGCTTGCAAGCTCACATACAAGGAGTTTCACAGACTGCTCCTTTAAATCACTTAAACATACATTGTAAAAATAGCGTACATATGGTTCAACACGTTTCCCCCAGTCACACAGGAAGGTGTAACATATAAAGGAAATGTCTGCTGCTTCTACCTTACCCTTGCCCCAGTTTAACTCCCCAATGGGAGTTACCACTACTTTTTCATTTTCATTCTTTTGTGGTAGTAGTTTTATTTATGTGCACATATAGTCTTTATTCCAACTCAAGAAGCTAGCTAATGATTCCCTAACTAACTTTTTTTAAAGAAGGTTTATTTACTTAAGCATACAGAACTAGGGTACAGTCCAGAGGTGCCGGATTCACCAGAGACAGAGTGGGGAGCAGAGCAGGCCGACTGATGAAGTGCACTGCTGAGGGGAGCAGCAGGCGGGTCAGGAGAGGTCTCCCGTGCCAAGTGGGTCACCTCTGGGGCGGGAATTGAACTCATGCTGCAGTGGCTTTAGCTTCTTAGTGCTGTGCTTTAACCCGCTGCGGCACCAGGGAGGGCCCGTTACCTAACTTGTTTAAACAACTGCAATCACATTGGTCATTTTAGCTTCCAACTTCTGCAAATAGATGCTATCATGCCATGTCCCCACCACCCCCACAAAACACTCCACCATACCCCACTGGGCCTCCTCCCTGCCCTACACTGACTGAACATCTTTAGGGAACATCTGAGAAACCAACATCCGTCCCGCGACAGCTGCCCAAGAGTAGCTGAAAGCATTCAGTCTAGAGCTAGGAGACTCCAGGAAAGGCTGCGGGGGCACCCTGGGCCCGGAGCGCCAGCTCCAGCCCTGCCCTGTTGACCCTTGCTGTGCTCCTGCTTATCCTTTTTGGCGAATTCAACCAGAAAATGAGGCAAAACTGCCTGAAGCCAAGACGGAGGCAGAAAGAAGACGAGGGCTGAGCCACAGCTTCACTCTCACAGTGTAAAGCAGCACACCCACCACATCTTGACTTGGTCAAGCCCAAACTTGGAAGGAAAAAGGGGTGTGGAAGAAAACGCAGGTCCTGAACAACTACTGCCTGATTCGCTGAGATCTTGCTGATGTAGCGCCTTAAGTGCTCCCCTTCCTTATTCCCCCCATGAAACTTCTGGTTCTCTCACATTTGCGCTGCTGCCCTTGGAGACGGAACCCACCACAGACTGGCAGGCACCTGACGTATCAGTTTCCTTTCACCATCTCCTGCCCTGCAAGCTGTGGCTGATAAGTGCCAGGTAGCCCGAGCCTGGAAACTACTGTTAGGAGAGGGGAGGAGGGGCCTCAGCCGAGGAGAGCGAGGACAGCTACGCAGCAGGTGCGTTCTTTGTGCTGCCTGGTTTGCGCAGGTCATGTAGCTGCTTCCTCCCCGAAGTTGAAGTTCTCAGGCATGGGAAGGGAGCCTTGCTGGACACGAGGGGGGCAGTTGTCACTCACTCCAAAACGTCCGTCAGGCTGCGGTAAGCAGGTCATGGCAGACGGCATGAGTGATCTGGTCCCACCCTCCTCTCCTCGTGCCCTTTGCTATGTAACTTTGCATCTTCTTCTCACTGTGTGGCAAAGTGAAGTGTTCACCCCTAGGTCTACCGTGCGTCTGTCTCCATTGGCCAGTGGGCTACTTGGAGACCCAGCCCAGGCCTGCTGCTCTTGCTTCTTCCTGTTCTCCAGTCTTGACTATGAGAAGGCTGGACCGGGACTCACCTTTGATTCTGAAAGGCGTGAGAAAGCCCCAGAGCAGAGCTGTGCCAGGTAAGAGCCTGCCACCAAGTGCACATGCGTGCACCAGTGCCACGGCGATCAGGTGCCCGTATGTCAGCTGGGCCCCAGGCCTGTGAGAAACAGTTGCTGATGGTGGAAAGCCAGTGACACTTTACAATTTTTGTTTTGCCGTGATTTTATGGCAATAGTAACTGGTCCTCGGATCTATGACCACCCAGGACCCCTTCCTGAGGCTAGAGAAAGTAGCAGAGACCCACACTGAACCTGACTTTCTCTAGGTCACATTCCAGTGCAACATTTTACAGTTGACACACACGTCTCCCACTTAGTCCTCTTAGCCCTGTGTAGCAACCACCTGTTTGAGATAAGAAAACTGGGCCCCAAGAAGGTTAAGCAAGTAGGTGAGCAGGTGACTGTCCGCCAGTGTGTAACTCAACTGGCGGCTCAGCCTGCAGCAAAGAAGACCACGCAGTTCTTTCAAGTTCATTGTTGTGAGGGGCTCCGCCCCACCAGACTTTTGCTTTGGGCTCTACTGTTTGCTCACAGACCCCCAGAACAATCGGCATGCTCTCCTCGCAGCAGTGCCTTAGGGTTTTGCCGTGTGACTGGGTCTAATGTGACAGGACAGAAAAATAGGGCATAAATTTACATTTTTAAATATGCTTCTGGCTGCACCGACTTTGAAGGTTTGCAGCTCCTTCTATAATTTGTATTGTTACTATTTAAGTTTGAAAATGATACCAAGTTTTTGTATTTCTTTAATCAGCATCCTCTGGCACTACATACTGGATTACACACTATTGTGTGTATGGATGTATAGTGCTCTGTGTTACATTTACATTTGCAAACACGTGTGTAAGAGGGCATGAAAACCATAGCTGTGCAGTCTCTGTCGCCTCTACAGAGAGAGGCTAAACTTTGAGACATTGCTGTTGTGATGTATGGAAGTGGAACATCATTACATCAAATTTAAGAATTTAAAAAAGAATAGTTGTTAATGAGAAGTGCCAGAGCTTAGACTTGAACTTGTACCTTCTGACAATAGATACTCCACTCTCTCTGCTACTCCCAAGCAACCACATCCACTGTGGGAGTCAGTACCTCTGGGGTACCTGACTGTATGGGAAGACCAGGTGTCTGCAAGTCTGACCCAAAGCAGACTGCTCTATTATCAACAAAATGAAAAGCAACGCCCATTTTTATCCCTTGAAATTGTCCCTCCTTGCAATTAAACCAATCTCTGTTTACAAGTATTTAGCATGATTCTAGAAATTACATTTTGAAATTATGCGAACAGAGGAGAGAAAGCAGCCCACACAGTGAGCGATTTCTTGTGGGTAATTGGCTGCTGGTTCTGGCTCCGATGATGCCTTCTTTTTTAGAGCCTAATTAGTGATTTCAAAGGAAACTGTCAGAAATGGCCTAGGTCTCCAAAGAAAACCTTCTCTAGTTCCTAATATGATGATGAGATCTACTCAAATGCATGCTGATGAATTTCCCTTTTATCCTCTCATAGTATTTATTTTCCCTTTGTAAGGACCTCCTAAGTGGTTTTTCAAAGGTTGGAAAGGTGGTAGATGTATCGAATGCTTCCAGATCTGGGAGGAATCCCAGATGCCATTAGAAAACTTGAGATCTCTCATTTTTTTTCTATCTCCCTACCTTTCTTCTTCTGAGAAATATACAGAATTTGGACTTAAACAGCATGCAGTCATTATGATTTGATTCCAAAGTTTAAACAAAATGAATGTTCATTTCTCTATCATATGAAAAATCTGCCATTGGGCAGTCACGGGATTCTAGGGTGATTCCATGTTCAGCAAAAACCAATTTTTTTTTGTCCTCAAGATTACCTCATGACTCAAGATGGCTGCTGGAGAGTCAGCCATTACATCCACACTCAAGCCCCAAGAATAACAGAGAGCTAGCTCATTCCAGCCGAGTCAGTGATTTTTAGGAAGATTGGCCTGAGGTTGAAGCCAGAGTAGAGGCACGTATCTAGCTACCAGAGACCAGGATCTTTGTAGTAAAAAAAAAAAAAACAAAAAACAAACAACAAAACAAACAAACAAAAAAACAGCAGCAGAGCTCTCTTACTAAGGAAGAAAATAATGAAATAATGGACATTAAGGCAGGAGACTAGTTGGAGAAATGTGGACATGAACGAAGGTACAATTTGGTTGATTTAAAACTAAAATCAACTAAAATAGTTAATAAATGCATTTGGCTAACTTGGCAGCATTACTCTAGGAGTTGGTCGGCTAAACCGGCTTCCCTTTGCCCCATTCTACTCAACAGTGCGACCCATGCTGCGGGCACACTCCGAGCATCTACCGCTGTCAATGCTAATGGCACAAACTGGAAGGATTAGCAACCACATCGTGTAATAGAGCTGGGATCCAAAAGTCCTGCAAGGGTGGAGGAGCTGGGCAGCAAATAACAAGAATAGATTTAACAGAGAAAATATGAAATTCAATATTTAGATCTAAAAAACTAACTGCCAGGGCAGAATGAAAGGGACATGACTTGGCTGCAGATTTGAAAGTATTGAAAGTGAGATGTGGCCATCCAAAGACTTCACTGGCTCTGGCCTTTTCAGGAAGGAAAACAAAAAACTGGTGTTTATAGAACACGTATATGCCCACACCTTTTGATCCTGGGTGCTAAATATTCTTTCCTCCCTCACAGCTATGGCCCCGCGGTGTTCCTGGTTACATAAGGTAGAGGTGAGGGACTGGGATACCTGCTCTTCTCTATTGGCCTGCTGAAGCTCCCGCCTGGCACCCCCCCCCCCAATCCTAACTGGCTTGGAGAACCCTTCAGCCAGGTAGTGTTAACAGCAATTAGTTCATCTGATTAAGCAGTTAGCAGTCTAGACAGGGGCCCAGAGGAGACAAAAACATAAAAGATAAGCAGGTGGGAGGAAAGGTGGGAGGGAGACACCGGAACAGGACAGCCATGTGCAGAGAGCACCAGCTGCCTGTCGCCAGGGGAGCTGGAAAGATCTGTGGCCTCCTCCAGGACAGAGCAGGACATCAAGGCCCAGGATCAATCGAGAACATCCCAGCTGGTGGGTTCCAGCAGCAACTTGGCTTCCAACTCTCCTGCACGTTACAATACCCAGAACACTTAAAAACCTCTGCTGGGGTCCCATCCCAGACCAATCAAACTGGAATCTAAGGAAGGGGTCAGGCGCTTTTTTTTTTTTTTTAAAGCTCCCAGGGGATTCTAATATGTGACAAAGGTTGGGTGGGCTTGGAGACCCTAATGGTGCTTAGGTAGGAGGTAGAGCTCCAGCCAGGAATTTCATCAAGATGGGAGAAGGACGGACCCCCCTCCCCCCCAGGGAATTTCATCAATGTCATCCTAGCCTGCCTTCCTTTGCCCAGTTTCATAGCCTTGGGGAGAAAAGTGCTTCTGCAAAGGTTGAGAATCCCTGGAGAGGAAAGAATCACAAATTCTGGAGCCTTTCTGTTTGGCCTTTTTATTCTTCCCAGGAAGATGACTGTACCCCTTTATCCCATGCCCCTCTGAATCCCTCCCTGGCTCCATTTCTGCCTAGAAAGCCCACTCTTCCCTGCGTTGAATTCATTCAGGCTGATCTGAAATAGCCACTCTCCCATGAATTAGTCCCCAGTTTCAAGACAGGAAGGCTTTCTCTCTTCTCTCACTTTGCATGATTATGCAACTACTTAGCGAACTTACTCTTTGCTGTTATAACCACCCCAGTTTTTAGACCTGTGCCAAGCAAATTGCCAGAGAAGTAGAGAGACATAAGGACTCTCAGGTTCAGCCCAAAGTTTCTAACTCCAAAATTGCAGAGTGGGTTTGGGGAGCTGGCTTACAAAGCTTCCTGCTAGCTGGGGTTGGGGGTG